>NC_081217.1:2420000-2625000 GCF_902713425.1 Acipenser ruthenus
GGAGTGGGAATCTGGGAGGCGAGAGACGGGCTGAACGTTGCGTAGCACGCAAGGGTAAGGGCAGAAAGAAATCTTTTTTCATAGTTGATGAGAAATATTACTTTCAAACATCTTGGATGGAGTATAATATGTTCTGTTAATTATATGAAATAGTATTGATCCTAATTAAGTATTAGGTTTACCAAATTTGATGTCATAAATATCCCACCAATCAGCCTGCCAAAGAGAAAATTCAAGACCAGAGTTCAAATCCCGCTTGTTAGTTTATTAAGTTTTTCCCTGCTTATGTGGAGTGGAACACACACACACACACGCCCTGACATGGACAGGCTCCTGCTCACTCACATGCATTAACACATAAGAATGCTCACCAGTGTGTGGCACATACAATCACGCACACGCCACAGACGATACACTTGCTAATACCACACACACAACAGGGCACTCGGCCACCACTTGAACTGGGTCCTTGATACAGTAACATCTCCGAAGAGCAGGTTTTATTTATAGACTGCACATGAGGAACATGTCTGGACAGTTTGTGTCTGATTCCCGTGAATAAGCACAGGCAGGAAATGAGTGTGGTTTTCTGTGATTCACTCTGTTCTGGAACTATTTATTGTCAAAGAAATCTCTTCAAGACGATGCCTTTGCTGGAGTTGTTTACTAAATAAGCCTGGCTTTTTTTTTTTTGCTGAAATCAGAGACAACTCTAATTTAAATGGCTAGTTTCCAGCAGTGCTCTCTACTAAATAAAAGGAATTGAGAAGCTCTGCAATGGTTTCAAATATTAAAATATGAATGCAATATTTTGTGTTCACAAAGACAGTGTGCATCAGCATCACCCTGCAAAATATTCCAACTTGAACTGTTTTTGCAGTTAAAAAACTTCAAGCTAAAATGGGTGAAAATGTGTTCCTTGGGTACACAATGGAAGATGGCCAGTCTTCAAATCATCAACAGAACTTTGCATGCTTTCAAAAAAGACCATATGCATGAAAATTAAGACTTGGTTTGCAGTCCTGTTAAAGACCACTTTTGTTCATCTTCTGTAAGTGTCCCAGTAAATAGGATAACCGTCAGGGCTGTATTAAATAAACACGAGCCTGCCGGTAAATGCATGGCAGTCCTACCCTTTTACAGTACCAGTGTGCTAGTTCTTTATCAATACAGCCCTCTGTTCTCAGTTCATCTGCTCCTCCATAGTGGAGCAACAGAGTCTGCTTGGGTTTGCAGGGCTTAAACTTCTGAGATAGATCATCTCCCCACCCAGCAGGAGAGCCATGGGGGTAAACCTGGAGCTGAATGAATGTTTCAGCTGATCTAGGTGTTTCGTCTGTCCAGAACCAATGCATGTTGTTTATATGTTCTGTTGTTTTCCTCATAGGAATGAACCCATCCCTTTGACACATGCACAGTCGGCATGTAGGTAATTTCTTAGGCAATTACAGCATGCTGTCTGTCATACAATATCAGCATTATACAGCGATGATTCATTGATGATGTGTTAATTCAATCAGTTTGCTCCGTCGCAGATTGCATGAGTTGTAATTTGCCCAAAGCATTTCCTTCCAGCTAAACCCTTAATTGAATTAGTCCCAAAGAGGCTCCCTCTGGACTGAAGCTGAATAGTAGTTGAGGGGGGTCCTGTCTTCAGCAGGACAGCTAGAGATCTGAGCAGCTAACTCAGGGCTGTCTTTCTAGTTTCAGCGTGCTGATATTGTCTCTATTGCCTGTTATCTGATGGCAAGCCCCCTAATCTTACATTGCATAATGTTACCAGCTTCTGATGAAGCCAGTTTGCTTTAAAAAGCTGATTTTGAAACTTCACTCACTATGTGTACTGTACTGAACAATCTGGACATGCTGCTGTTAGCAAACAGATCAGACATTCTCCCTGGAGAGCGTTCAGCCTTCAGCTCAGCTTCCAAACTCTTGAACAGTGATATCCTGCATGCAGAACACTCCTATGCTGCACATGATGGCCACAGTCAACATGAGGTCTCATTAATGCAAGTTCAAGTGGAATAAGCATTAATAGCAGCAGCATCCACGACCATACTGTGTATTTACAGATTCCTTCATTATATCAAGGCACTTCAGGTCATGTTCATAATCCCTCCCTAGTTCTGGCATCCCTACCCAGCCGATTGTTACAGGGGATTTGTAAAAAGCTCTTTTTTATTATCAGTGTTGGGCTTGTCTTTCTTCACAGTTCATTTTATAATCTGATATTCCGGAGTTTGGCTGAATGTGAATGGACTTCCATCAACAAAGCAGAGATAGAGCCAGGATTACCTTTATATCCCACGAAATCCCTTTAGGACTAGAAACAGGATTCACACGTTACTGTAACTGGATAGGACACGAAGCTCTGATGAGTCCGCAGTGAGAAAGTGGCCTGGGTGGGCTTTGCGTTAACGCAGAGTAGGGTGTCAATGCCCTGGTACAATGCCCTGGTACAATGCCAGGCCCTGGGAGATACACTATCATGGTCCAGGCTTAAAACTGCAGTGACACAGAGACATGTTCAGGTTTACACAGACATGTTCAGGTTTACACTGAAATGCCCTTCCTAGATGAGTTGTGTTTGCTGACTCTTTCACAACAGTAGTTGGCTGCCCAGCATTCACTCCCAGAAGTCAAGAGAGTTGTCTTCCTCATTCCTCTAAGCATTTCTTGCCTCTGGATCTACAGAAATGCCCCAGCAATGCCAGCAGCAACAGGTTGTGACTCTCATCTGTAGGCACTATGGCAGTGGTATGCTCTGGCACCACTTACAGCCCTTGTTCCAGGTCTTAAGCGACACCTTGGCTCAGTTAAATAGTTAAAGATGACTTTGTAACAAGGCTATACATGGCTTTATTCAATGATAACAGACCTATTTGGATGGAATGAATCGAAAGAGACACCTAATGTGTAGCACTGCACTGCGGAGTCTATTCAGTTGATCTAAACTGATGTTTAAAGTATTAAAAAAGGACACTCCCTTTCACAGGTTTTCACAAACATAAATGCCCTGAAGAGACGCACAGGCACTGTTAGATATTGGATTTCAAGACCCTTGATTGACCTGAAAAAAGAAACAAGGACCAGGGGTCACAAATGGAGATTAGATAAAGGGGCATTCAGAACAGAAAATAGGAGGCACTTTTTTACACAGAGAATTGTGAGGGTCTGGAACCATCTCCCCAGTAATGTTGTTGAAGCTGACACCCTGGGATCTTTCAAGAAGCTGCTTGATGAGATTCTGGGATCAATAAACTACTAACAACCAAACAAGCAAGATGGGCTGAATGGCCTCCTCTCGTTTGTAAACTTTCTAATGTTCTTATGTTCTTATGATACACAAAGGGTTTGTTATTTTACTCCAAACAGTGGGCGTATTTTTTTTTTAATAATCCTTGCACATAAACAGATGAAACAGTGTGATTCTCTTGTTTAAGTTTCCTAACCATGATCCACTGATAATGTTTGCGATCTCTTACAAGTAGTGGGAAAAAAATATCAATGAGATGACAATCTTTTACAGGTAAACAATATTCATAAATAATACAGCATGCAAAGCTTCATCTCCTCTGGCAATTTAGGATGCAAATGCCGTGGCAAACTTTGACAGCTGTGGCTAAGGCTATCGTACTGTAACGTTTCGCGTGGTTTTACAACCAAATAGGAACAACAAAAAACAGACCTCAGACAAACCCAGTGCAGAACAGTGCCGCGCTTGTTTGAAGCTGTGTCGCTTTTCAGTCAGGGAACACATGAAAGAAGTTATGAACTTTTGCTGCTCAGTAAATATTCAGTGAAATAGATAGCGCTGGCTGGCTAGCACTTTTTTTTTTGTTGTCCTGTTTTTTACTGTCCATATATAGTACCTTCCTTTTTTATGATTCAGCCCCGAGTTTGTTATTATTCGTTGTTTCTATAGTTCACTTTAGAGATGAAGGAGCTAACAGACCCACGTGGCTTTTGGAAGGAGGAAATCGAAGACAGTGACGTTTTATCCCCACATTGAGATACCAGCACTTGTATATCTGACATTGGGAATCAGGCTGTAAATCTCAGTTTAATAGATTAACAAGTGGTTCCACAGAACCTGATAAGCACTGATCTTGCATTACCTAGTGGTAGGTAAGGTAATCCAAGACTAGAGCTAAATGGTTTCTCTGAATAATATTTAAAAAAGCTTTTTGTGCAAATCACATTTGCAATGGAAAAAGAAGTTTACAATGCATGAACATACAACAAACGATGAAACAAAAAGCCAGAATTATATATATAAAAAAGGAAATTATCGGTTTAGTAAACCGCTACGCCATTTAGGAATTGAAATGTTGGCTTGTTTTTCACTTGCAGCTCTTTATACCTTTGCAGATTTGCTTCAGTTGTGAATTCCTTTTGTGCATTTTATTTTATGGCCGTTGACTTTGAAACCAGCCTTTCCAGTAGAATGCCTCGTAAAGCTTTGGCAAGCAGAAGCCCAACCTGCCACTCTGTTCACTTACTGCTTCACCGACACCTATGGAAAGAGCAGCACACCTTCTGCGAGGGCAGCCAATGGCAGGGGCTGCTGAGTGAGAGGCAGTTTAAACAATCCCCATGTGGTCACGCATTGGCAAGGACCAGGATCACAGAGCAGATTCCAAGTACGACAGCCACTTAGCAGCAGATGAAATACATGTGCCTTCAAAACACAGCTGCCATGCAGAAACGCATGAATGCCATGTGTGAGGGAAGGTCTTACAGCTCAGATAGTCTAGGTAATACCAGGGGAGAGGGGATCCCTTATACAGTTTTACCCAAGTCTTTTTTGCTCTGTGTTTTTGCAGTTTTCCCATGCTTTTCCCATGGTGATACTATGCATTTACCATGGCTCACCCTGGTTTGCCATGTTTATCAATAGACAAACCATACATCCCTATTCTCTACAATGCATACCTATGCACAGAACCGCAAGCTACTACTGAAAAGCCATTTGAAGTCTGAACAGCAAGTCCTGGCCTGGCACAATTATGTGAGCTAAATGCCACAGTATACATAATAACTTTTTGAGTAGATCGAAACGTAATAGTTAAAACAGGTAATAGTAAATTACTAGTTGTAATAGTTAAACAATTTTATAGGCAGAAATATACTAAAGAGGCTCACATGCACTGTGTGATATTTCCACCCTTGGTCCTTGGCTATTTTAATGATCTGTAAAGCAGTGGTATTTTGTTCTGCTGCTGTTTAACTTGATTGAATGGATCCCATTAGTGTGTCTCCCTATTTATCTGAAGGCAAGGGATTTGGGGCACTATACACTGCACAAAGCATTCTCGGTTTCTACTACCCTACAGATCCACCCTGGAAACTGGCTATTCTGCTAATATTTATCTGACACGGTCTTGTCATGCCTTACCTTGTATAAACAATGTTTTAAAAACCATACAAACAAAACCCAACAAAAAAGGAATAAAAAAAAGAATATCTGGCCTATTACGCGGCAGGGAGGGATCGGCTGTGTTGGGACTTGATATCGTCAAGGTGATTTATGAGGAATAACGTGGCAGGAATTCAAACCTGCGTGCAATGCGATGGGCTAATTCACTATGTAGCACTCACACGATGCGCTCTGTGCTTTTTCCTTCGCTGGTGACTTTGCTCCATGTGGTCTCTTCACTAGATGCTTGTTCCTTTACTGCACAATGTTATTATGCACAGCTGCAATGCACTTAATATAACCCTAACCCTAACTTTCTGATACAAATGTGTAGAAAAACATGTACACATAAAGTGCCTTGAACCTATGCATAATAACATTGTTATTCTGTGCAAGCACAATGATATTTATCAAGTAAATACTATGTCAATACACAGTAATTAGAGGCACGCAGTGTGTTGCCCAAAAATGCTTTCCCTCTTCCTTCATTATAAGATCCAGTACCTTTCTTGCTGACAAATGAACCGCTGCTCGAAATGTTACCAACACACTGGGAACACTGCAGGAGACAAGCTTACTACAAGCCTCTGTGAGATTGAAATGTAAGGTGCGTGAGAGATTTAAAGGCTCTCATCAGAAAACGTTATCCTTCTGTTCAGAATAAGCATGCTGTATATATGTGTGTGGCTTCACACATCCCCACACACTCTCGGGTTACATTTCTATGGGCCACTTGAATAGAGCAATGCTTGTCTGACTGGTATGCATGGAATTGTGCTTTCACACATACAGTAGGTTTGCATTTGTGTCAACACACTAGACAGCAGGGCAGGTGCTACTGTTTTGAGTCTCATACAAGATGCCTAGAGATAACGCTACAGTGGTGGAAGGCTGGCTGTCAGACATCCACTATGTCGCTCTCACACTAACCGTGTAGAAACACATGTCAAGGCAAACACGTAGTTTCATTTTAAAAGGTTAGATAAAGCTCTGTTTGCCAGCCTAGTTTCAGGTAGTCCTGGGTCTTTTCTAAACCGTATGGGAAGCGGCTCCTTTAAAACGTGTCTGCTTGGTGAGGCGCGATTCAAAAAGTACTCTTGCTCCCTGACATTTGTTTTCAAATCCTCATGTTTATGGTTGTTTCTCTCCTTTCGTTGGTGAACACAACTCAGTCTTCAGCGTTCGGTTGCTTGGTGATTCATTGCTTGTGCATGCTTTTATTGCTGGCATTAGGTGATTCATCAGTCCTAGACAAAACCTTTAATAACTCTGACTCAGTAGTGCATAAAGGAGATTATAGACGTCCCATACAGAGCCAATTATTAAGATGAATAGGTGACAGGACGGGGCGCTTTTGGCACAGAATGCGCTTTCCTAAAACTTTGGAGAGTGTTGACTTAATTATGGTCTTGAAGACTATGCAAATAACACAGTGTCCTCTCAAATTTTTTTTCAATTTGTTTATAGGTAGCACAGTATCAAAGCACTGGCGGTTCACATTTCAGAATATTCTGAGCAATCGGCACTGGGTGTGGCCCTTTAGGAAGAGGCCCCTCATGAACTGCTCCATAGCCTCTTAAAGGACAGTTCCCCCAAGGCAGGCTTGAGACAGACTCGCATGGTAATGTACAATACAGTAGTTAATCTGCATTGCTATTCCCTTCTCCTTCTCGTTATTGCTGAGCTTCCCACACACTGCCATTAGGAGTTGGTTGCCACTCCAGTTCCCAGCACGGATGATGAAAAAAAAAAGAAAAAAAAAAAGCATTAAACACAGATTGGTTGTTTTCCAGGTCGTAAGTCTACCTGAGAGGTGCTGAGTGTGCAGGAAGAATGAGTCACAAGACAAGCCCAGGGAACACCTGAGTGAGAGCGAAAGAGCAGAGTTTGTACAGGCACTGCAGGAGCCCAGTGCAATCACTGTTCAGGAAAATGAACTCTCTCCATAGATATTAGCACTTCAGATACTCCTTTACAAGCACCAGCAGCTCTCTGTATCTTAATTCAAATTGAACTCGGTAAACCAGAATGCGGGGTGAAGTTATTTTAGCAGGGCTCACTGTTCTGACCGGACTGTTCCCCAATTAACCTGGGAGAACCGTCATTCAACCGTGCCAGTAAATCTTTGCTAAAATTGATTATGATGGTAGGAAGCTGCATATCTATTAGGATCACATGAGTATTTGATTTTTTGAACTGATATTTTTTATTCATTTTGATGCCTTTTTACAATTTATGAGAAGCAAAAGAAAAACAGCCAACCTTTACAGTTTCAGCACTAAGAAACTTTGCAAAAAGTCAACCCTGCTAAAAGTGGAATTATATGCCGCAGCTTCATATGCCACAGCTTGACCAGGGACAAAATATAAAAAACAGATTTCTCTCCTCTGTTCAGTGGCAGGAAACTCTGCAATTGTGCAATAAGATCCATGATTCTCTCCAGAAGTGTGCCCTCTCTGAAAAGGGAAGTTAATCTCATATACAAGGTTAGACTGTCATAATCAGACAGGTGGTGCAATGGGCTTGTGGGACTGGATTCAAATCCTTTGATTCCTTCCTTCCTTCATTTTCAAAGACTTGGTTCATTTACCTTATAGTCAATGAAAAGAACATGCTTCCATGGAAGTGATATTCTGGGATCCAGTATCTGATGATAGACAGCTGCCCACATGAAGCCTTCCCATGTTCCTCTGCTGTAGCTTGACGTCTCAACCCAGCCTGGCAGGTGGCTAACGGGATGCTTACCACTGCTCTCCCACACAGACTTCCCTGTGTCCCTGACCTCCTATCCATCGTTTGGAATCAATTCACTGCCGCCCAGCCTCTACAGGGTGGAACTCGTGAGAAAAAAGGCTGCTGAAAACAAGAAGCTCTTGCCACATTATAGCATGAAGAACTGCACCGGTTTTAAGCTGTGGGCTGTTGACGTCACAGCTGTTGTCTAATGCCTGCTGTTTATTCACACTTTTGTATTGCCTCTCTCTATTGTGCTCATGGTCATTATTACTGTTGTGTGTTTGCGTTGAAGCGAATGGGCATATATACAATATTCAACTATAACATACTGCTCACCCCAGGCAAAAAGAAGATTAAGTAGCATTATCAATGATTATTACACATCTGATCACCGAGTACTGTCAGTCTGGTACACCTTAAAGATATGGTTTGTGTAGCATTTTGCAACCTTTCATTTATATTCTGTACCGTTTGTCTGGCAGTAAATACATTGCTGTACATGCAAGCGCGCAACTTTTTTGGTTGATGACACTGACCTACACATGCCTGTGTTCTGGTTTCTGATTGGTTGAGCTACTAAGTGCTATATCTTAGGAGCTGTTTTGCTCTTTCTGGTGCAACAGTTTTAAAGTGGAAGGGGGGAGGTTTTAAAAAACAAATAATGACAGGGTAGCGTTCATGTTCTCTCAGAAAAATGAACATCTGCTGTCTGCCTCTGAAGAACGTTAATTGGGACGGAGGGCAGCCTGGTAGGAGAGAGGAATCAAACATCTTCTATGTGGGGAAGGGGAGGGGACCGGCCGGCACATTCCCACAGAATGACTCAGGCAGAACAAAAGGAAGAGTCACTATACCCCATACCCCCCCTAAACATCTAATGTCTGTAATTAAATTTATTTGCACCACATCTCTCCAGGGATTTGTAGTTCACCCCCGGCAGTTCTTTCCTTCCTTTCTTTCTTGCCGTTTTATTTCTTTTTTTATTAGCAACTCTGATCCTTGTCTGACCTGAAAAAAACCATTTCTGGGGATTCTCTTGTAGAGAGGCCACGCTGCAACCCAGCCCCTTAACTCTAACCATTAGGCCACACTGCCTCCCAGTCCCTCAGCTCTAACCACTGATTTGCCTCAGACTCAAACAGCTGTTATATTCATCCATGAAACATCTCATCGCTGTAATGAAGCTGGTGCAGATAGCTACAGTAGATATGTTAATCATTCGGTTTACTTTTTCCCTGTAATTGCTTCCCGGTTTGCTTTTGCATGAAGTAAAATGGCACCTTTCCAATGTGTCTCCCGGACTCAGTTCAACGCAGAGCAATACGGTGCAGCCTTCCATTCCTCAGGGGTCACGGCTCCATGTCTGGTGGCCGACAGTTGAAGGACCTCCCCAGCACTGGTTCCCTTTGCAAGCCCCTATCAGAAAATATGAAATGGAGCAAGGCAGCATGCATCAGGTCTAAGTAAGACGGATAACAAGCAGTTAAGGTTCAAAGACAATGTTGGCAGCTCTTAAAAAGTTTTTCATTTTGAGGTTTTTTGAATTGTGTTGAGTTCTGTACTAATTGTACATTCAAATGAATGGCTAAGTACTAAGTTTTCAGTAGTAGGTTTGAGTAGCTCAGAGGCTAGTGCAGGGCTGCAGTGTGGAGGGCAGTGGGTTTGAGTAGCTTAGTGGTAAGAGTGCACGGCTGCAGTGTGTTTGAGAAGCTCAGAGGCTAGTGCAGGGCTGCAGTGTCGAGGGCAGTGGGTTTAAGTAGCTTAGTGGTAAGAGTGCAGGGCTGCAGTGTGGAAGGTAGCAGTTTTTAATTGTTCTTTAATTACTGTATTACAGTGTTGGATGGAAGTGGAATTAATTACTAAGAAGATCAGCAGCTCCAGAATTTGGCTGTTTTTAAAATGGAAATAGAAAAAGAACAAAAGATAGTATAGATTAGCCATTTGAGTTTGCTACCCTGGGGAAACAATGAATTTGGCTGAAGGTGGTTTTGCAGAGCTGCAGTGCCAGCTGCTGATCCGACAGGACTGGTAGAACAGGTTTAGGGCAGCACAGCCAAACATGTAACTGTTGTTAAAAAAAATAAATAAATAAAAAATAAGCAGCACACTTTGAATCCCTTATTTAAGTTCCACTCCACTGAAGTGCAACTTTTTTACACAGACTTAAATTAATAGAATCAGATTTGCATATTGGAGCTTTATGAATACAAGATGCATTAAAATGTACACCTGCACATTTCTGTAGGAAAATGTGAAAAAACTGTGTCATTTTAAATGATTAGAGAATAAAGTATTCTGAATAGACTATTGCATCAGCTGCGAACCTATTTATGTCTCCTGATTTTCCAGACCTTGTTTGTACTTCCAATACATAAATACTTTGTTTCATGAAGTGAGGGTCTGCTGCAGTCCAAATTATTTCCACCCATTCCAGAACTGAGGGTACGGACATGAGTCGTGATTAATCCGGGGGGAGGGGGGGGGGATGACATCATGAAGGGTTTATGGATGGACTTCGTGTGAACCCCTGAGACTCAATCAGTGCCCTGTGCTGAGCCATCTGCAATGTGTTATTTTATAGGAATACAATGTCCCGATTTTCTTTCTACATTCTGCTTAACCTCCCTGTTGGTCATATTTGTCATTCTTGCTTTACAAATTGGCATCGGGCGACGTCCCTTTGGTTTCTGGGAAGCACAGTACTGTCGGATGCCTGTGTGCATGTCCAATGTGGCGAGCACCTTCCTAACTTCATTTGTAAACAGATTACACCATCATCTTTAATGTGGAAGGCATGAGAGAGGTTGATCTACACACTCTTATACAAAGACTACCTTTAGTCACTTGCACATTTTAAACAGGTTTGATAGTCCAGATCATCCCACATATTAGGCCACCCCTACTCCTGCTTGCAGATGCTGTGCTCACACTGCGACAATCATTATTACCTCTGGATTAGACCCAGCTCTGCACACCTCTCCGAGCAAGACCCCTATCATGACGGTTCTGTGCCTGAACAGTAATCTGTAGCCACTGCCATTCATCTCGGTCTGCACATTAAGAAATACTGAAACCATAATAAAATCAATGATAAACATTCAGATTAGAAGTGTTTCTGGCTGTTTAGTTTTGTTTGCTGCAGTAATTAACGCTCCATTAGTCAGAAGGTTGGGGTATCTCTATTCAACATGTTTAAAAAACATTGCAGCCATGAAAAAAAAAAACTATCAAATAATTGTTGTTGAGTGCATAAGATAATGTCAGGAACGGGACACGATAATGTATCCCCCAATGAGCCACGTTCTCTTTTAAAAATAAAAGTATATAAAACCAATTTTAACCAGAAAATTAAATTGCTTTATTGAATGGCTAAGTCACACAGATAGTGGTGTTCGTTTGGTATTTTTTTACAGATTGCTTTTCCACAATGCACCTTGCTCTTTTACTGAAAACAATCTGCAGGTATTACTTTCTCAGTTTCACAAAAGGAAGAGGCACCGTACCACATCACAAAGACTCAAAAACAACTAAGAGAGTAAAGGGCAAAACTGTACAAAGTCACTTTAAAATTACCCTGTTTTATTTCATTTTAAAAGATACCTTTGCACGAACTTTAAACATCTCAGCATCCCATCACAGCTGATCACATTTCTTCTAAAAAATAAAGAGCTGAAACCCATTTACAAAATTCAAACTTTTTTGTTGTTGTTTTTTTTTTTTTTTTTTTTTTTTTTTTTTTTAAAGTTAAGCGTTATCACCAGTATTTACAAATCCCATTAAATTACAACATAAATAAAAATATTTACACATTCAAGAGAAAAAAAAAAAGTATCTTTTTAAAAAGTTTATAATAATAACAATAAGAATACCAACAATAATGTGCCTTTATGTTCACAGGTCTGACACCTGAAACAGATTTGGCAGGTTTGATGCACAGTTTGCATGACTCTGCAACAGTCTTTGTCTTGTGCAATAATTTCTGCTTTTTTCAGCTTGCACGACTCCCCTGTCTTTTCTTGCACAGGGCCACTTGTGCCAAATTATTTTTTTGTTTCATGTGTCCGGTTTTCTTGCTTACCCCACTTGTTTTGCATGTTACTGCGCACTGTCCGTTCGGAAAACGGAGAGAGAAAGAACGCGGCTTTCAGGGAAAAAACAGATCAGTCACGCGAAAGAAGTGGCCATTCAACATGAACAGATTGGTCAGTTGGAGAGTGAAGACAAAGCTGGTGGAAACATGCAGCAAGATAGATTTCCCATGATTGTTTGCCAACTGTGATAAAAAGCACCAGCGGCTGCCCTCGTACAATGTCCACTGCAGTAAAAATGGCATGGACTGTCCAGACTGCGTGCTAGTTGTGTGTATTCAGCCCAGTGTCCAGCGGCAGCAGCGTCATCTAGCAAAGCATTCTCACACAAAGCAGGACAGCCACAGGCTGCTGCTGAATCCTCCCGTTCCTTCAAGCAGCATACCGATCCTCTCCGACAAAAAAAAATGGCATCGTTGCACCGCTGTAGGACCTCTTATTCCCAGCAGGTAAGACCACCTCTTTCAAAAAACACAAATAAAAAACAGTAATGGCAAAAGCACTGTCGGGGGAGGTCGGAAAGGGAAGCTGGGTGTAACAGTTACAAAAAAAAAAAAAAAAAAAGTGGGCTTAGGAGAAAAGTTGCAGGTTAAGAGGCATACATGTAAAAAATATTAAAATACATTTTTAAAAAATTGGGACGTGGGAAATATGAAGGCGTAACCCCCTCCCTCCCCCCGTCCTCGGGACGCTCACTTCCGGTGCTTGTCCATCTTCTCTACAGATTTGCTGCTGTCCGAGGAGCCCTGCTGCTCGCTCCCGGAGCTCAGGTACATTTTGTCCACCTGCTTGAGCGCCTCGTTCAGGTAGTTCTGCAGGGAGGTCATGGCAGCGCAGATTGCGGGGCCTCCAAACCCGTGTGTGATGAGGCTGAAGTGAGTCAGGCAGCCCTGGATCCCAGGCTCCAGGATGGGCGCGGGCCGGGAGTTCCCCAGCGGAGATCGGTCTTGGGTCAGCACCTCTGTGAACTCTTTGCAGATTTGCCTGGAAGAAGCAGCGAAGAGAAAACAGAAGATGTAAACACATGGAGAATGATAGGATGCAATTACTAACAATCAGAACATATCAAGAACTGATCAACAGCCAATCAGTTTGCCAGAAATGTTTTTCAACAAGGTATTATTATACAGCACAGCCGTTCAACTACATATCCTTAATTCCTTGCCAGCGAGACAGGCATATTTATTTGCTAAGAGCTTCTACAAGGAACTGCAAAGCATCCTTTCTGACATGCTACTTTCCAGATGTCTAGAGTTCCCTGGACCACTAAGACATTGACTGACATGTACAGAAGTGCAGTCTCGGTGCCATTCTTCAAGAACAGGTGAATAGATTCAGAGCTGCTGCTCTGCCAGACTCTCGCTATCCCAGAAGCCATCAGGTTTTGTGCTCTACGCTGTCAGTCAAGTACAAATTACCCATGTTTTATAATGCTTTCATCTGGTTTGTAAACAATTTACTTCATTAATGCAGCTGAACTTTATTTCATTGAAATGCAATTAAGTGACAGGATATGATTTTGAAGTGGAACCCACATCCTAAACCAGGCTGCCCTGTGAGGCCCTGCTCCAGAGATGTGGGCACTGAGGGGCAGGGGCAGGCTTGACAGTAAATCGCCATTGTCCTCAAACCTGGAGCCACAGCCAGGGGTTCAGACAGGTCAGCGCTAAGGCGAGACAGCTTTGAATTGAGAACACAACTGTACACAGCGTGCTGCGTGGGCTAGGAACTCACTTTGCGGCGAGCAGCATGTTCTTGCGGCTGTTGGCCTCATTGCGTTCCACATGCGGCCGGCCCAGGTACTCGGCCATGGCCTTGGCAGGGAACTCCGTCTCGCAGACATAACCGAAGTCACGGGCCAGGTGTACAGCCTCACCTGTTAGTGAAAAACATCCTTGGTTAGAGAGGACAGCTAGAGAACACCAGGAATACATAGGGTCAGTGCACCCACTCAAGATAACAGTGGACAGACATTCAGAACAGTTCTTTAGAGCTAAACGCATTAAAAATGTTTGACATTTTAATTGAGCAGTTCAGATTAACTTCTCTGTTTTCGGGCTATTTCCCCATCTGTATGGCTCCCAGTGGTGTGTAGTCTCATTAGTGGGTCCAGCTCTGAGGCATGCCCAGTTTTAATGGGTTTGTGTCACTTACTTCACCCATCTTCCCCTACAGCAGCAACAGAACCTACTTCTCGATACACGCACTTAGTTTGCAGGCGCGTTTGTTCAAAAGACAGCCTTAAAGGTCAGTTAGTCCTTGTGGCGATGGATCAAATGCATTGACAATTAATTCTTAACTGCAAGCTGCAAAACATTTCTTTAATAGGGTGCATCACCTGAATCCTAAACGGAGACCAAAAAAAATAAATAGGTGATGGCACTGCTAGTTGCTTGGCAACCTCAAAATGTCATATCGAAAGTCCTGTTCAATAATGTCAATTCTTCCAGGCAAAAGAGAGAAACTGGGATTTGAAACAGAGAGAGGCTGTTTCTGGTGACTGCAGCATCAGCCCTTCCACTGCTCAGAGAGCGCAGCGACTCAAACACAAAGAGATGCCTACCTTCTACCAGTGCTGTCAGCAACGTGACGTTCGCTGCCTTCCGTCTGCCGGCAGGGAGGTTCAGACCGATTTTATCCAGCTTTTCCCGCAAGGAGCGGCCCCCGTTTTTGGATTTCGCTCTGGAGGAATAAAAGAAAAAGCAATACCCAAAATAAGTCTGACGCTTTAAGGATTGTTTGCAGATGTTGCACAGGAAACATACTGCTTTCATAAGAGTCTTACAGTCAACACACAAGACCAAAGTTTGAGATAGGACTGGACGATACAGGAATAATTTAGCCCTATTACGTAATAGGGTTGTAAATGTAACAGGATTGCCCCGTTAGGCTACTCAACAATGGTCTTTCAATCGTTTACATTTCCATCATTTATTTTATTTGTAATTAGAGCACCTCTTCAACATAACATAATACCCTAAACTTAACCCTGAACCAATCCAACCTCTAAATAAGCAAGTCAAGGTTCAGCTTAAGAAAACAAAACAACAACAACAACAGAGGGAAATATCTAGGAATTCCCTACTCGCTGTAGCAGTTTCTCTTTGACTGCAGCAGCGCTTCACACAGAGCTGGGTGAGAGCTGACAGCCGTGGAGAGGCAAGTAGGGCAGCCCCCCCTCTCTCCTCTCCTCTCCATGACCTACTTTACAGCGTGTCTAATGCTCAGCGTCTGTCTCTAGCACCGCGGCATACATGGGAAGGAAAAAAACATGCTCTCCAGACGACCAGAGCCATTTAGCTCTCCCCAGGAGTCTACACCCACTAGTGACTGGAACTGGAGACAAACACACAGGATCAACTGGATCTAGAATCAATTCGATTAAGGACAAGAATGTCTACTAGTTATGTTAATTTCAATAAGTTCAGGGAATTTCTTTAATAAAATAATTATATGTGAAGGACCACAGGAGTATTTGGGAGGCCCCTTATAAGTAAGGTTTGTCTGCATTTATTTCAGGCTTAAGCTGAGAGAACATGAAGCCACTTTGTGGCTTGTAACTTGGTTTCAGGAGACTGGTTTTCAGGACACTGCATGACACACCAGGGGAGACTTGGGGTTTGATACAGCAAAGTTGCCTCAAACAAGGTCTCCTGGAACCAGATTTCAGGCCGCTGTTTGCATTCCTTCAGCTTCAGACTCACACATTCTTGCTGAACAGGGCCCAAAGAGGGAAAGGCAGGGACGTGGGCTTGCGGGACTGACCTGCGCAGAACCCCTCCCAGCAGGGAGGCGTTGAGACACTCTGGGGGGGACAGGCGGCGCTGCACCTCGGACACCGTCACCTTGTACTTGGAGGTGGAGCTGAGCAGGGAGAGGCGGCCAGGTACAGAGCAGAACACCTCGGTGGGGTTCGATACCATCCCCAGCAAGCCCTCCTTCTGATAGGGGTTCACCAGGGCATTCCCCTTCGAATGAGTCACCGGGCCTGTGGAGCAAGCAGCGCAAAGTTACAATCAAATATGCATCTCTTTCCTTCCTCCAGAGCGAAATTCTTTTGACAAAAAAAAGGAATAAAAAAATATGTATAAAATGCATCACTGTTAGTGGAAGCAGATCTACAGTGCGTTCTGGCATGCAGCATGGAGTGCATTGACAAAGTCATTGGGTCACTTAAGAGGGAAACGATCAGAGACCAGAAAATCTTTTCAGACAAACTTTTGATTTCTATATTCTTGTTTGGAATTTATAACCCTACTATAGAAATGGCAAAACCAGCTGCAGAACCTGCTGCTTGAAACCTATCAACTGTCTTGCTTCTTCACGGATCATGGATATGTGTAGCACACCTCCATCCTAGCAGTCTTGAAAAAGAAGCGAGGCGCTCTCGTCACGGGCCTTTGTTTAATCACACCAGCCCAGGAAATGAACACTCTCATTGGAAATCTCAATTCATTTCTCCCCATCTCCCTTCTCTTCCTTTTACACGAGCCTGCACTACTGAAATGGATTACTTCTTTCAACAAAAGCTCAACTCAAAAGAGTAAATAAAACATAAGCATTGAAAGAACCCCTCAGACTTGTCCGACACTTTCTGAACAGAACGGAAATCCTTTTAAAAAGACATCGGCCTCCCGCACAGCCAGCGAAAGGAGGAAGGAATCTGAGCCACACATTTTAAAATATATTATACCTTCATCCTCACCAGCAAGAAAGCCACTCCCAAAATAACTCCTCCGAATACGATCCTGACTCGTGCCACTTCTTATTCCTAATACTGAGACAAGAACAGTGCAAACTTTTAGCACACAAGCACAGAACAACCCGGGCACACCAAGAGATTATAAAACAAGCATTCAAAAGACCATCATAAAGACTTTCAATGGTCGTGTGTTTCGTAGTGCTAAATGTTACAGTATCTAGCCCAGCCTTATCTAATCTGCAGTCCTGCATACTGTAGAAGCAAGGTCTGAGACTCTTTACAACCACACAGCCTCTATGTTCTTTTCAGCACAGCCTGGGAATCCTCGTTATGCCAAGTATGCCTCATTATCACCACCCTGTTTCACCTTCATTACCATCTTTGGTGGAGCTCGAGTTACGCATTTAAAAGAGTCAGACCTCTTGCAAAATGAAAACACCTTTGTAATGCAAGGAGGAGCTTTATGCACTGCTTGAACTAGCAACAATGGTTTGTTTTTTGTTTGCAAAGGACCTTGCATAGGAAGATCAGGCTCTCCTGGTTTTAAGCCATCCAGGTTCACGATCCAAGGGGCAGGTACTCAAGCACCTTGTGTAATTGTCCTATTGATGGGACATTGGGCCTAATGGGGGTTAGGTAAATACAGAAGGCACAACTGTGAATGGTCTCTCACTAGGGAAATGGGTTAGGTTAAGGAGGCAGCTTATTTTTTTTCTTCTCCAATTGTTTGGAAATAGTTCCAAGTATATACAGAAAAATGCATTACCGAAGCAGCGGGACAGATCTTTTGAAAGACAGCAATGTTAGAGTTAGAACTATTGTACAGAACGCACCTAACAGTAACTCCAACAGCCTGCTCTGCAGATACAGGGAAAGGGAAATCAGCTGGCGTGCTATTAAAACGGCTCAGCCCATCTGCACTTCACTATTCATGGCACCAATGAGCTTTACCGAAGGGGTCTGACGGGATAGTTTCAGCATGAACAAGAAGTTTCACATTAAAAGTCCCTTCGGAGAACACTGCAGCCAGCAATGTGTTATCACCACAACAAACAAACAGAAAAGGGCAGTCTATTAGGTACTGCGAATTAATCAAAGCCAACAGATTCAATGCAAGGTTCAGGTCCAAGCTCGGTCACAGGCTCACACAACATACTAAAAGCATCAAGAAGTCATTACATTTAACCAAGAAACAGATGTATTTGCATACAAGGGATCAGTGGAAACAGAACGGCCACATACCTAATGTACTGTTTGCACTATAATATTGGAGCAGTTTCCAAAACACTCGCCCTTGATTATGAGCAGGGCTGGGGGGGTCAATTCAAATTCCATTTCCAATTCCAATTCCCCATTCCCTTGTAATCAATTCCAACACAGCAGTGGTTAAAATTATAATGAGTAGTATTCTGGAAAAATGAGCTTCTCACAGTGGCAAGAAATGACTTCAATTGAAGCAAAGGAATTGACCCCAACCCTGATTATTCACAAAGGGATAGTATGATCATTTAAATGAGGTCAACTAAACAAGCTTTCCAACCAACAGGGCTGTGTTACTCAAGGACCAGCACAGCTGTGAATGTTTTATGCAAGTAGCGTGTGTGAGTATGTGTGTACTGTACTGTACAGAAACTTGCTAACAGAATTCATAACCTTATACTGTGCCGGGATCTCGTGTTAAATAAAAGTGGATAATCTCTGCGGCCATGTATTAATATACACATTTAAAAAACAACAACAATAATAATATTCTATTGTGCTTTATCAGATCAAATATGAGAACACTGAAACCAAAAACCAACGATTAGCCAAAAATACATCAACTGCGCAGGACGCGCATTCCATTCATAATAAACACAGAACCCGAAACGTGCAAACTCTAGCTCTGGAGCGTAAACTCTCACTCCAGAATTGAAGCGACTTTTCATAATATTGCGTTTTATTACAGATCAAACTATAAACACAGGATATCAACTCGAGGCATCCTGTCTGCAACTAGTTATTGTATTTTAAACATTCCCCCCCACAAAACACTTTTTTGTGTGAACATTATCATAAGAAATGAACCTACCTTTTTTAATTACTGTCTGGTCTGCCATCACGATGCTGCTATCATCCACATGCTGAAAAAACATGGGAAAGAAAACAATTAAAAACAAGGGACAACAGGATTTGAATGTTCTAGATTTGTAGTTGTAAAAAATTAAAAACGACATTTTAAAAAAAATACACCAAGATATGTCTTTTTTAATGTTTTAAACTTACAAAAATGTGGTAAATGACGGCGTTAGGCTTGGTACAGAGTGTTCGTCTAAGAAAATAAAATGTAGTGACGTTTACGACAAGCATCTTTGTATTCAATAATCTACACACTTCACCTCCTGACAAAGAGCAAATTAGGTTTTCTCGCTTGATTAGCAAATCCTGCGATCACAGAGTATAGACTTCTGATTAAGAAAGGCTTGGAATCTGAATAAAACCGATCTGCAGAAAATACTGAGGAAACACGGGCTGTGTAGACTACTGCTCAATCTCTCCATATCTATATTATTGTTTCTGTGTGTAATTATACACACACATTATATATATATATATATATATATATATATATATATATATATATATATACACACATACACACACAACCCATTTAATGCTTTGTACACTGCCATTATACCTCCTTTCAAGAGAGAGAGAGAGACATACAGACAGACAGAGGTTACAGTATAAGCAATCCATTAATTGAAAAGGTTAAGTACACTTCCAGCAAGTCGTAATAAGTAGTGCCAAGCACACACCTGCACGTCGTCCATGCTTTGCCCAATGTCATGCAGTCCCATGCTCTCTCCGATGACCCCCGAATCGATCTGGTGACCGTGGGGCAGTAGAAGTTCCGGCCGGCGGAATGCTTCTCTTCTGCCGCTGATGGAGCCCGACTCCAGTCCGAGTATCTGGCTGGCCAGACCGGAGCGTCCAATCCCCGAGTGGTCTTGGTTCTGTCTGCTGGGCCATCCTTGCTGCTGATTAGGCACTGGTGGACCCGATTGGTGGAGAGAATTGATGGAAAACGGGTCTCCCAAGTGGGAAAAGGGATCGCTGGTTTGGGCGTATGAAAGCGGCTGGTATGGTGGAGGAAAGTAAGGGGGCTGGAAATCCGAGCTGCCCGGGTGAGAGAGCGGGGGAGCCGGGTTGTAGAGGTGCTGGCTCACCGCTGACAAGTGTGGAAGCCGGGTGTTCCCATTGCTGCTGCCGTCGTGTCGTTCCTGTGGGTAAAATACATGATTATAGCTGGGGGCACCGCATGCATATATTTCCTAACAGTACAATCCATTTAAATTATTGATTCATTTTATCATGTAAAAAAAAAGTTTTTTTTTAAACATATAGGGCCCAGCCTTTTAGTTAACTAAAAAAATAAACCTAAAAACCGTGTTGTACAGTTTTAAAAACATTCGTTCCAAGTGTATTACTTCTTAAATATAAAAATGCACATCTAATTTTTACCTAATCGATGCAGCAAAAGTAAATCCAAAACGAGAGGCACATGAAAAAGAAAATAAAGTATAAATGTTTACGATCATCCTCCCAGCAAGTTTTAAAGCATTTGAAAAAAGGGAGTATAAAAGTATTGATATAACGTAGATAGGCTAGCTAAACTAATCAATTCAACAGAAGGTATTTAAAAGCAAGCAATATGTGTCTAGATGTATATGTGTGTGTAATATATATATATATATATATATATATATATATATATATATATATATATATATATATATATATATATAATGTGTGTGTTTAAATAATAATATAAACATGCAAAACGCTCTGCTGGTAATTAGTTGTCACGGTCGACCTTGGGTGGGGACAAACCCAGCTGTATTCCCAATAGAAACATTAAAATAATAATCAAACCCTTCCTTCTGGTTTCTCAGAGCTCGTCTGTCAGTACTCTATTGTACCGAACACAGGTAGCCTGCAGGGTCTGGAACCGCCAGTTACTCGAGTTTAATGGATCTTACCCAACTGTATCCTCTCAGAAACAGTTTAAATACAAATACATTCATTGTGGTTATTACAATTGGACGTACTGTAGGCTACTCGCATTATTTAAAAGGTTGAATGTGTATATTTAACAGCAAGTGTGCATACGAAGTAAATACCGTTATTACTTAAATACAAATGAAAAAGGTGATCTCAAGAAAGATAAAGTCGCCTATTTTAAACTTTTACGTTTTCATATTAGTCTCGGATTGCTTTCCTTCTGAATGTAAACAGATTAGAAAAACATTCAAACAATGTGTTTAAAAAAGAATGAAATCTTATCGCCCACAAAAAAAAAAAAAACTCGAGTTATCAAAACCAACTTTACAATGTAACGTGCATAAGAATCAGATTAGGGAATGTTTCGCATCTGAAATCGAGACGGATGTCGACAGTATTTTTGAAGTCTCGTGGCTACTAAATGTGTCCGCAGTCTAAACTGTTAATTGATTATTTTTTTCTTCACAAGATTTGCGGCGATTTAATTATGCAAACTTAATAACAGACAACTCTGCAGCATGCGTAAATTTGATCATGTTTTCCCCCCTTCAAACATAACCCTTATCTGAAATAAAAAACACATTTTAGCAGCAATACAGTATATGCAAATGCATGTATTTTGGAACACAGAATACATTTGAGTGTGTGTGTGTACTGGGCGGCAACGCGATTGGCAGTCCTAATTGTGAAAAATATAAATAGGCCCTTTATGTAGAAAAATGCAATAAATATCCATTAAAAAAAAAAAAAAAAAACTTTGTATGCAAGTTAAACTTTTTTTCCTCGAGTCATAGAATTGTTCAAGCAATCCCCCCTGCTCTCTTTCTGCTATATTTGCATCAACACATGATCTTCCTCTTCCCTCTAATAGATGTAGTGTTCTTGGTTCTTTGAAGCGCATCATAAATGGACCCACAGCTTCGCCAGTGAAAGGGAGACTTTCTGGTTGTATAAAATGTTTAAACACAGACATAGAGATGATCACGCAAAGCGACTGCTGCCAAGCCTGGCTTCTGAGACATGCAGGAGAATCAACGCAACAAGGACGAGCTAATAAAAGACCGAAAACAGGGATCCCAAGAGCGTGACGCGCAGAGGTCCAACCGGCCAGCATTTCTAAATGGCTCTATTGACGGCAAATTGCTGGATCTAATCTGGAGGAGACATGGCGACAGTGCTGAGCAGACCATGACAAATTTGGGTTATGAAGTTAAGAGGGTGAGGGAAAACGGTACAATATAGAAATCCTAATGAACACACACATCCATATATATATATATATATATATATATATATATATATATATATATATATATATATATATATACACACACACACACACACACACACGCAGACAAACGCACCCCATTTTCGTACTCAAGAATACATAGACTAGATTACCGTAATACTAAACAAGGCCTTTTCTAACGTGCTCTGTTTGGGTCAATCGAAATTCAATATTATTAGAGTCTCCTTCCCCCCTTTTACGGGGTTGTCAATCTGTGCTCTTTATTTGAAGGAAAGCGCTAAACCCGTTTAACTGGCTAGCTGAGTTTCTTCATCATTCCGGTTCTGTCACGGGGTTTACAGACACAGGGGAAGGGTTTGCAGCAAACCCCAAACACATCCTATTGTTCCTGCGTGTAGTTCTGCATACTGTGCGGAGATTTTAATAGAGGGTTGCTTTAAAAAGAAGGAACGATACATCGAATTAGGTAGCTGGAGACGGCTAAAATGACATCAACACACGAGAAACACAAACATCACGTCCATGCAGAGGGAAAAAACAACCCGTGCGATACGTAAATAACAATCAGAGTTCTGTAAAGACAATCCGACTCGCTACACTTCCAGCAGTCAATGAGAAAAGGCTCATACAAATTGTTATTTTCTTGTTAAATACGACTCAACGCGGTTTGTCCTGTGAGAAAGCTCACTCAGTTACCCACCTTGACACCTGACAACTATTAAATCCCAAATTAAAGAGCAGCTAATGGCCCTGCTATAGACAAAGCACCGCGAGCAATTAGACTGGGGTTAAACCAAGACACAGCCTATTAAAATACTGCTGTGGCTGCTCTCGTGTTTTCCTTTTCACTTTGGGTTCACCTCGAATCTCATAAAAACTCTCACCTCGTTCACATGTATTTAGTGGCATATTGTCAAACGCGTTAGGTAGATTGTGAAGGCTCCTTTCCTTTAATGGACCATTACCTTGATTGCTTTGATAAATACATAGCTGCTCAAAACTAGGATAGGCTACATAAAAAAGCTCGATTCCTCCGATTGTCGGTCCCCAAGTTATGTTTCGTTAAATCATTGTTCTTTCTTATTTCAAACGGAAACACCCTACCCTGTGCTGTATACATATCAACAAATTACATTTTTCAGCGTCATCGTGTATACTCAAACAGGACATTCAGTTTGCCTGTCAGTTAGGCATCGGTTAACCCCCAGTTTACAATATGTTATTACAGACGGGTTAAATTTGCATTCTTGTGCAGTTAAATACATGTATATATATATAGAGAGAGAGAGAGTAGTGCTCACCTCGCAGTCATCTTCGTATTTGACGTTATCAGCTAGTTTCCACAACATGATTGCTCGCTGATTCGACCCAAATTCAAAGCAGCCGGGTTGATATATCCCAAAAGTGCTCTGGAAATAACTTGAACACGCTCTGTCACTGTAACTTCTTCGCTCTCAAGCACGGAGTATTGCAGTCAATGCATTCGATTCAAATCAAAGTATACGTGCACAACCTGCAAGTCGGGACTCTAGCGTCTTCAATGGAGAAGTTAGGCTATGCTATACTATTCTATAACTACCGCCGATGGAAGCCCACACTCTCTGAATCTAAACTCCTTCTGACGGCCACGGTTCTATTTAGTTACCCCTCTGGGTCATTGTAATCTAACAGGGCGGGATTAAATTAGCATAATCCCTCCTGGGAGGCGTGACGGGGGAATGTCACCTGTGCATTGTCTCAATGGCGGGACTACTGCCCGGGAGGAGGTGGCTCCTGGCTTGCAACTGGCCAATAAAGTTGTCACTGTTTCCATTTGATTGGCTTATTGGTCGCCTATGAGTTTTGTAGCTTGCTGGCCGTCTTTGTTATTTTGTTTCTGAATCTTGCAAAACACATTGAAATCTTTTGGGGGTTTTCTTGAACACGAAGATATGTTTCCCAGTCAAACTATATAAAACATATTTGGTAAATATAATCTAGAATTGGCTAGTTCCTGCAGCAGACAAATGAACAAATTCAAATCTATAAAGAAAAAAAGGTTTTCCATTATCATTCCTATACAGTGTGCTTATCTTGCTAAACAACTCTACTATATCAGTTTTACTGTCCTGGGACCCTCTATATTTGATTTAATTTGATTTATTTCATTTAATTTATATAGCACTTTATGTCATATAAATAATAATAATAATAATAATAATAATAATAATAATAATAATAATAATAATAATAATAATAATAATAATACTGGATATCAATAATAAAAAGACTATAATAAAAGGCTTGTGTATAGAAATAAAATAATAAATAAGCCTCATAAGAAAAGGCCCTTCCTCCCATACTGTTTGTATTGACCCTCGGAATAACCAAGAGTCCTGCATCCTGAGATCTAAGACTCCGTTTAGGAATGTATGGGATCAACAGCTCTTGTAAATAACTGGGTCCTAATCCATTAAGGGCTTTATAAGTTAAAAATAAAATCTCAGAATCAATTCAAAACTGCACAGGAAGCCATTGTAAGGAGACCAAGACAGAGGTAATATGTTCACCTTTTATGGTTTTAGTTAGAATTCTTGCAGCAGCATTCTGAATAAGCTGTAAGCGAGATACCAAATACTTTGGGGCAAAAAGTGCATTACAATAGTCGATTCTCGATGAAACAAAGGCATGCATTAGCCTCTCAGCATCAGATACAGAAATAATAGAACGAAGTTTAGCTGTATTTCTCAAATGATAAAAAGATGCTTTAAGTAATTTTCCTGATATGTGACTCAAATGATTGAACAGGACCAAAAATAACCTCCAACGAAATGGATAAGTACATATGGGGTTTGTTGTTGATGTTATCGGAATCTTTTGATCCTCAGATTGACAAGCATCGGGCAGCCAGGAGGGTTAATACACCGATGTTTGTTAAAAAGATAAACTAAAATTATCTGAGAAAAACAAAACAAAATAAAATGTCAACACATACATTATATACACACATACATTACCTAACAACACATATGCATTGCTGCAAACTCTTACATGCGCATCTAATTGTACGTATGTATGTATTTATTTTGGTAAGTGCTCATTTTATATTTTTTGCATTACAGGGTACTACAACAGTAATGGAATCAATTGAATAGGCATTGTATACAAGACGTAATAAGTATTGCCTAGGCTACTGTAGAATGTTAAAACTCTGCATTTCCAGTACGTCACGCACTGCAGCCGAACATAGGAGCTGGTACAGTATCTGTTAGATACCGTTCCCGCTTGGATATTTCACAAATTAACACATGCACAATCGGTCCAGCCACCGTGCCTTTTCACATGCATATTATTAAGACAGGAGACCAATTCAAAGTGTGAATAATGATACTGCGGTATCAGTAAAGCGCGCTAAGGACCTTTCCTTACAGAGCTCTATACCAGAATGCGTAGCGCAGGCCTTATGGTTTTTTTTTTTTGTTTTTTTTTGTTTTGTTTTGTTTTTTTATCAAAGTAGTAAAATTTCGTGTAGAACCATTTTTTCCCCCCATATCTTCGTGACAACTGACAGTGTATGGACGATCCCGCTCCAGTTTCAATAAACAGCTGGAGGAATATATTACTGCGAGCAAAGACAAACTATACAATATGCATAGGTGCGCCTAAATAATAATAATAATAATAATAATAATAATAATACTAATAATAATAATAATAATAATAATAATAATAACCATGCTCCACAGTGTCACGGGGCCCATTACCTGTTATTGTGAATATCGCTTCATCGGAATTAAACATCAATCATATGGGATTGATTTTAAACACATTTCTGGTGTTCGTTTGAATTTACACCGTGCTTTAGGTGATCTAAAAACACCAAAATAAACATTACGGTGCAAAATACATAAATATTAAACTGTGTTCAGAATCTGTCAGACAGGGTCTGTGTTGAATTCCTGTGTAACAGTTTATTTTACAGTAACATAAACTTGGAGTCATACCATAACATGTTATGGTGGTAGAGTTAAAATAGTCATTAGGCCTGTATAGGAATGCGTAAGAAATCATGAAGCCTGCGGGTGGACTTGTGTACTCGGCTGTCTTTTACAGGGTTTAAACCTGGCGAGCTGGCTGGGCAGCCGCGGCTCTTTGTTCCATTGTGTTTGTATGAAGCGAGCGTTTAACGCGCACCGCAGCACAGATCTGTAAAGTTTACCCCAGGATTGCTTTTCTATTTCATAACATAAACTATTTAAGCATTGCTCACGTGGCGTGAATCTATTGAGTCACTCACTGTCAATAATGTGTTGTTCTGTTTAAATTAGGCTATGATCATGCTATATATATATATATATATATATATATATATATATATATATATATATATATATATATATATATATATATATATATATATATAAGACGTATCTTTGAAATGCCGGGGCAGTGTAAACAACTAGACATCTTTTAAAAGGAGCTCTCGCGAAAAGCACTGCAATTCAAATCCTTCGAAATCGTGTCATTAAATTGACGGGGCGCTGGAAGCAGTTTGGGGTTATTTAAATAGGTTTGACAGAAAGCCTGTACATTTAATTATATCTATGAGCTTTCGCCTTTCGTTAAGATAACATGTAAAATTCAGATCATTAATAATAAAAAAATAGCATGTAAAATTCAGATTAATACTCGTGAAAAATCTTTATTTAACAGGCTTTTTCATTATTATTATTATTATTATTATTATTATTATTATTATTATTATTATTATTTGATCTGGTCAGGAGTAAACGAGTCAAACAGACATTTCACACCTCCATTGACCAGCATTGAAAGACTGAATTGGTCAGAAACAGCCCCACTCTGCTAACTAATTAAATAACATAATGATGAAGCACCAGCACCGCCAATGAAAATGTCTTCAGAGTTGATGCTGATGCTCAATAATCTACCTGTGGCGTTTCTGCTTGATAGATCACCCACTGCTACCGCTCCCGAGCCTGCGTTCTTTCAAACCTTAATAACAACCCAGCGGGCAAAGCGGGCGTACGAATGGTCTGCTGGCACTGACTGCACTCAGCCCGTCAACACTGGTTATTAGGATAATATTTCACTACATTTCATTTTATATATATTATTCCTTACAGCATCTTACAAGTCTTGCACACCCTTATGATAGATAGATTCAGTTCTGAAGACAATGCTTGTATCAGGTCATGGAATAATGAATATCAACATTGAGGAGGCACGACTCTTTTTTATGATCATGGATGGAACTGTAGTATAGATTACCAATGTGAATACAGCTGGGATCTTAGAGCGATCACTGCACGCCTAGGTCTAATTCAGCACAACGTGTTTGAAAAGTCTGGGCCGGCTGAAGAACCAGGAGTCTGAAACAACGCTTCTGTGACTCTGTCTACCTCTTTTCTTACATGACACGTAGCTGCCTCGCAGTGTGAGTATGCGGATAGTCCGCCTCCTATTGTTCAGAGGTCCCGACACCGCTCACCCCCGGGCTCAGCAGGTAGGGCGGGCCCATCTGTGTCGTTTATTGCTGATAGCCTCCCAACAGGTAGAGTAGGTCCCGGTCAACCGCTTTAATGGACGCCGGGTGTCGTAGCCGCTAGAGGGCGCTAAACAAGCGGTGCTGAAATAATAGTGACAGTTTAATAGTAACGCTGTTAGGTTTAGGGGTAGAGATTAGGTTTAGGAATAGAGATTACGTTAGTAGTAGACATTAGGTTTAGAGGTAGAGGGTAGATTTAGAGGTTAGGAGGCTAGCAGGTACTTACTGGCCCATTCCTATGGGATGATTTTGCTTGATAACGCCCTATTGAATCGACTGATTCTAATCGGATCGGCTGTTTCTTCAGGTAGCTGGACCGTTGTTAAATGAGTTAGGGGCGCTTGCCCTGCACGGTTCTACAGCCCCATTGCCCCTACCTGTAACTGCCCGGAGGGAGCTATTAATGCACCCCTCCCCTCCCCTCCCCATACCCCAACAATGCGGCTACTGATATTCACCCCCCGTGTAGCCGTGAAGAATCGTCCATTAAAATACATAATGGTCGCTTATGCCTGAAAAGAAAGCGCTACCGTAGAAAGAAAAACGAAAGAAATAACTGTAGCCTGCTCACTGACTACCCCGAAAACCCGCCGAAGCCCGCAAACTAAGGACCAGCGCGCCAAATTAAGCAGCATTTTATTTTTTAAAACTGGAAAAAACTGAAAAGAAACAGCTCAGGTGCGCGTATAGGGCTCTTGTTTATTTGAAACTAATATCAGCTTTTAAAATAAAACTGGTCACTTCACAGTGCTGAATATGACCCCAAGTAAATGTCTTATATATTAATTTTCAAAAGGAGTAATATATATGCTTTTTCGGGTAAGCTGTCCACATAAAGATCATAAGAATAGTCTAAAACGGAATTCGGTATTCTCTTTAATTAATCTTAATGACATAAGTGTGTTTCTATGCACACGCATCGCCCTCTAAGAAAACATCTATAGCCTAGGGTTCCTGTGTGTTCATTTAAATAAACAAAGACTACGTTTATGGAAACCCCTATTGGTTAGGAGCTCTCTAGTTGTATGTTCTGTTGAAATGGTTCTAGAACGGTTCTTTAAAGAACTTTAAAGCGGGGGTCCTTCCAGAACTAGCGGTTACAGAACGCACATGCACTGGGTCGCCCCCACACAGTGCCGCCCTGCGGGGATTCGACGCCACCTTTAAAAGAAACGCAAATGACATGTGAGGTAGAAACACAGACCATTGTATGCAGATAAAGACTACAATCAGGCCCCGAAGATCTCCCGCTTCTCTTTACAGGAGCTGGTACCCGGTCCCCTTGTCTTGGACCCCATCACCTCGGGGATTCACTTCACCGCTTGGCACTCATCTTCATTACCATTTTTGGTGGAGCTCACCTTATTTTTAAGAGAGAGAACCCCTTTGAAATGCAAATGCATAGCTTTATACACTGCTTGTAGTAGAAGCACATGTTTATATTCGTCTCAAAGGGACCTCGGGGTAATTAAGACCCACGATTTGAATAAATAATGAGGACTGTACACTTTGAAGCTATTCATATTGGAGAGAGCTTATTGACTTTTCTCAGTAACGGTGGGATCGTGTCTCTCGTTTGATTCTGCATGAATTCCTCTAGTCTTGGAGTTATTACACAACCTCAGAAGAAGAGTGGCTGCAGCGTCGGGAAATTCATACGCCTGTGATACAAAAACAACGACACGCCGCTTACACGCTACAAAAACCCGCTCCCATAGTTACAAGCAGACCAGTCTTTCTCCGTGTGTGATAGCTATTCTCTACGACAGGTGATGCTTTTAATTGCATGCCAGGGAAACATCAAGCTTCATAAAGATGTGAAAGCCACCGCGTGAACCGTCGCTGGTAATAATCCTCATCGTTCCAAGTTCTTAATGTTCAGATCATTTAGAAACCACACGGGGAACACCCTTGTGAATGCAGCTGTTCACCTGTACTCGTGTTAGATATACAGGTAGAATATCGGTTTGTATAAAGGTAGATGGGTTTTTATATTCCGGATTCCTTCATTCACTCTTCTTAAACACACGCTGTGTCAAAGTTGTAGTGGATTTGCGCAGTAAATTCAGAATGTATGGGCTTGTGATAAAGAGTTAGGTTAGTTCATGAAATTTCAACTAATACTTGCTATTGTTGTTCAAACTGTCAAAAAGATCATGACTATTCTCTTGAATTGTGACTTCGCGTTTGTGCACTACAGGCTGAGAAAAACACTGAATGAACTCATCAAAGTAACGACGTGGTTCCTTAAACCAATATTTGAAATCCATACGATTTACCTGCATGACGTTTCATTGATATTGTAATACAGAGATCACACTGAAAAGTACTTACAGGTCACACGTCTTTATTTGGTAAATCAAGGGAGAAGTGTTAATTAGTCCTGGTAAATACTGCTCCTTACATATCTTAATTATTTTAATTAAAAATGATACTGTATAAAATGTGCTACTGTCTGGACAGAGTAAGAAGAGTTATTACCAAATTCAATCCAATCATTGTACTAATCTGTTGAAATAAGACAAGGGTATGTGATTATCATTTGTGTTAAATCTGTAATAAGGGGTCCGTGTTTATTATTATTATTATTATTATTATTATTATTATTATTATTATTATTATTATTATTATTAGCACATGTTGTTAAATACAATCATCGACATTAAGATTATATAAAGGAGACTCTTAAAGTCAGCTTTAAACACATTATAAGCAGACAGGTGGTCTTTTGCGACTCCAGTTTGTGATCCAATATATTCAGTAAACCAGTTAGAACGGACTGGGATCGAATGCGTCAATAAAAAATAAAAACAATTATATTATATATATATATATATATATATATATATATATATATACATACATATATATATATATATATATACACATATATATATATATATATATATATATATATATATATATATATATATATATATATATATATATGCGCACAAGTTCTAAAGCAAATTCAATCATTAAATACCCCGTATAAGAAAAAAAATCATCATTATTATTATTATTATTATTATTATTATTATTATTATTATTATTATTATTATTTTTGTAAGTGTTGATAGGGGGTATTTAAGTTCACGGGAACGCTTTCTTACATTCGCGCTGCACTCTTCATTAAAAAGCTGTTTCAATTCAAGCCTAACGGGGTTGAATTGATCTTTTATTTTGGTGATATCGATTATTAAAACTGGGGCTGGAATGCGCGCAGGAAATCCACGCACATTGTCGTCTTCGTGACATCACAATCGGACCCTTTCCTCGCTCCGTTATTACTCATTATTCTAGTTATCGATTGCTTTAATTAAACACATTCAGGAAAATACACACTAACAATTACAAAAAAAGTGTTAAACGAATTATGAATGATCTTTCGGTCATTAAGTGTGTTAAAAGCGAATACCACGGTGCAGCAGCCATGGATATAGACACACACAGGCATGTTTTATAGCGCGTCAGGTTGACTGGCATTTCATTTAATAAGAAACTCAAATCCGTTCTTGTAATCACTCTTGTTATTTCTTTCATTTTTTGTTATAAAACTGAATTGAATAATTAGATCAAAAGCCACATTACCTGCCAGTCTATCCTTTCCAGCAAAGTCATGATACAGGGTTCGGTCGGTAACGTTCCTTTTTTCCAGAAGCTCTTGCAAGTCGCTTGATCCGAATTGTAACCTGCGCTGCGGGACTCACCTGAACTTCTCTCTCTACCTGCGCAGGCGCACTCCAATTTACCTGCGAGGCTGGCAATTAGAAATGCCATCCCTGTTTAGACAACATTCCAATCGCTATCGAGAGCCCAGATCATATTCGTGTGCAGGAGTCATCATATCACACCCAACTACAAAGGAAGAAGACAACAACAATCGATACCTGCATCCAGGCTGGTGGATCCCATAGGCTTTTCAGCACCAGCGAGCAATATTCACGTTTTGGTTAGATCACTTTTTTTATTTTTTGAGCTGTTGATGCCCTTTCCTCCTTCTTCCCTATGCACTGGGATAGACAATTTACCAGGTGTGCTTTATTTCATTTTCTATGCTTTTCTCCGCGGTATACAACAATAAACTAAAACTAAAAAGAAGATAGGTTGTTCAGCGGGGCCTGATATATCCAGACGCGTCTTTTTTAAGGTTAGCCAGCTGGTCAAGTGTTTGCATAATTTGCTACACATACAGTTAAAACGGGTTTATATTACAGTTAGAACGGTAAATATTTCAATTTCAAATACAGTTACATTCAGGTGCATTACTTTTTGTGTTGCAACGGAAAGAGGTGAGAAAATACCAATGTTCTGTCAAAACAAGACGCACACACACACGTATTCCTCTTCTTATTGTGTACCTACAATACCTTATTCTTTCTGTTTCCTTTAGTCCACAGCAGCTTTCCTTTTATATATATATATGAGAGAGAGAGAGAGAGAGTGAGTGCACAATTGGTGCATTTTGTTTCGTGTTTCTCTGCTCACAGGTTTCTACTCTCAAAGCGCCACCAGGTTATATTGTTAACCCGCCATTTTAAAGTAAAGTAAAGCACCGGCCAAACGGTATTACAAGTATTTTCAGCAGTCGACTATATGCTCCTTCTGTCCCACTGAAGCAAACTAGCACTTGTAATATATATATATATATATATATATATATATATATATATATATATATATATATATATATATATATATATATATATATATAAATCTTCTGATCAGTTAAATGTGTAGAATTTCTAAAGATTTCTGGTTTAGGTCGCTCGTAGGTTCCTCTTAAAACCACATAAATTTGTATTAGCCTATACAAGCAGGATTTATCAGGGGAAACTATGAATTACTCTTTGGACAAAAACAAAATAACAGTTCTTTTTTTTTTTTAGTCAATACATTTAAATGAACCATAGTTTCCACATTAATTAATTATAATAAAAAATAATAACTATATATATATATATATATATATATATATATATATATATATATTAAAAGAGACAAATCCTCGTTGGTAAAATGATCTGAGAGTGCTTGAAAAATAAAACCTTTATTTTGGAGACTTTGGATTGTGTATTCCTGGAGAATAAAACAAGAATGTTTGTTTGTTTTAAGATGGGGGCGAAATGTAGCCTACTGAGAATGTATGTACACGACATGAACAGATCCTCCGTCTCCACAGACTCATTGAAACATTACGCTTTCGAATATGCTTTACTAACAAACAAAAAAAAAAACTACATACACACATACATTTGATTGGATGTCATACTGTCCTGGCTTGCGAGGTTGCAAACTGCAGCTCATTTACGTTAGCAATTCAAACTGCTGTTCTCATCGCTATTTCCAGCCTTGTCCGTCTCTATAATGTACATTATTATACAGCAAATTACCAACGCAACCACGCCGTGGTAGCCCGCTGTCAACAAGAACACAGGTTCAAATTCAATTAAAATATGATGGCAGTGAACCTACGGGTTTTCTTTTCTAATCAGAATATCGAACAGTAAAAGGGCAGCTCCGGTCACTTTATTATGCACTTGTATTGCGATACCCTCTCATTTAAAAAAGGACACAGGCGCCTGCACTGTATCCATTCCTAATTAATAGCATCACATATCTTCTATATATTTAAGATATTACTCTTGCTATACCCACCCAGTCCAGACAATGAGCGACTAGCACGCATTGAAACCACAGGAGACATTCACTTAATGCGTTCTCAAAACGTGTCGATGATAGCGCATGATATAGAATAGGGTATAGCTAGACTGTAATTTAAATGTCTCGGATTGTTCTGCATGACCCCGGTCTCGATGGATAAATCTCCCGGTTCAAATAATAATAATAATAATAATAATAATAATAATAATAATAATAATGAGTAAAGGTATAGATTTGTGTTATGTCCTAAACTATTACATTGAATTATTACACCCTTGACCTGTGTTCTTTATTGAATTATACATGCTGAATCTGGAAAGGCCCCCAGCCCAGTACAGGTTATTGGCTTCATACAAATATGAAGTGTTTCAAACGCCGAGGTTACCTTCCTTGTCGAAAGAAGGAAGCTGATAAAATCGGCCTCGCTTGTTTTTTTTTTCACTCAATAATAAAACCTTCTGTTCTAATTCCTCTTCCCGATAGAAACCCCGTTTCTATTGAAGAAGGAAGAGCGTTGCAGGTTGAATCTGCACGCCTACGCCTATGGTATCTCTCTCTCTTTTAAAAAAAAAAGGTGGTTTCATATCTTATAGACGCTTTATGAGGGCGATGGAAAACATAATTATTGTTATTTTATTGATTTATATATATATATATATATATATATATATATATATATATATATATATATATATATATATATATATATATAAACACCGTACTGTGCTAAATTGTCTCGCAGCTTCTCATTTTTGTGTTTTTTTTTTGTGTTTTTTTTTTTCATATTTCTGGTTGCTGGAAGACAGAAGACGTGTATGGACTTGACGTTCCGCAGCCTCCTCTGATGATATTGAATAAACAACTTTTAAAATTGCTTATCGGAAAATTATATTCCAAAATTGCCCACAAATATAGAAACATAACGTCTTTCTGCGTTTTTTGTATCTCTGCGCGTGTGTAGGGGAAGATATGGTAAACTACTCTTAAAAAAACAAAAAAAAACAACATTAAAACCAAAACGCCTTAATACACACGTTTACCGTATTTATGATGGCCTTAATGTGTAGTTATTGTACGACCAAGAAAGGATATTTGCTTGTAAGTTTTCCGCTATTTCTGAGAAAGCAGAACGATTCTACGGGTAGATACGGCGCTCTGCTATGCCAGAGACACGCACCCTCATCCCGTGGCATTTAAGAGCAGGTGCCTCGTTATCTCTTCTATATTTCAAACAACCATAGTCTCGTTGTCTTGTCCCTACCAGCAGTTGCGACGGCTCTCATTTCCAGTAAGACAGCATTCTAACCTTTACAAAATCGTTTTCAGAGGAATGTCTGACAAATGCCAAAGGACACCAAAACCTCGTTAACCTGGTTTTACAGACTCTGATTACACTAATATTGGACTTTCCAATATTACTGAAGGTAAGGTAGTCCGAAAGTAGCGCTAATTGGGATCTGTGAAAGCAGCTGATTAGAGTTTATTTATTTTAAAAGAGAATGTAGGAGCCTCGATACTCTTGGGTGTACCTGTGCGTTACCTGGCGGCTGTTAAGACTGGGGTTAATTATTAAATGCATTAACGCATCAATCAATGTGTGCAAGAGATGTATTGCTACAACAGTATATATTTTTTTTTTTAAAAACTGCTCCACCACCTTTATATTTCTGATGATTCTTGTGTTGTATTCAAGACATCTCTCGACGTCCAGACGCATTGGTTTCCATATGGTCTCCACAGAATCAGGCTGCGTAAAACCAGCCATCCCGACTGCGTTGTGATCTCGTTTGGATCAAAGATTGTACGGCAACCCCACAACATGACTGTACACAAAGTGACAGACCACCGCATTGTTTGGTCGAGTGTCACGATCCGACTCCAGATCCGAGTCGACACACACACACACTAATCACACCTGCTTGTGAAGGAAACGAAAGGCAAGAACTTGGTTTCAACGCGTGTACAAAAACATAATACCGCTCCAAACGCTCTGTTTACACGGTCACATTTCTAAAACAGCTTCAGTCCACATTCTTGAACTACCGGTGAAGATGAAGAGTTAGTAAATTCATTTCAATGTGCAATGAACAACTCGAGGTTTATCTCGCGAGAAATGCCACTTTTTGCCTTTTTTGTTTATAGGGGTTAAAGTATCACTCAGAAACTTACAGATCGGATGCAAAAAATACAAAAACCGCACTCGCTGGCAATGCACCCAGGTTAACTTATTTGTGGCAGGGGCGGGGGGTTACAAATAATGGCCAAAGTACAGTATCTACTCACCCGCGGATATTCAACCCAACCCCAAAAGCATTATCGTAACGACCATATGAATGCTTACGCGGTTAAAATACCAACGTAGCTCTGCTGCCATCTAGAGGGCGAAAGTGAAACCTTGGAATCCAACAGAAGAGCACGCTTTTATGATGCAACAGCGACTCGTGTGTCCTTAATGCCTTCTTGAAACTGTTGATGTTTTTAGAAATGTAAGCGAGTCATTTCCAATAACTAAACAGTAGGGATTGAGAGACAGACTGCTAATACTTCCTACTTCCTGCTTCATCACTGGGGCAGCAGTAACAGTTTAACCAGCTGATGTACAGCATGTTTTAGGAATGATAAATAGTCTGTGGCTGTCCTCCAACAGTATGTCACCACTACTCCAGTAAAGCTGAAGGAGCTTGGAAGTGTAATTCAATTGAATACACACGATTTGCAATTGCTTTCCTTTAAAGAATATATCTATTATTATATTTTGGATTGAAATATATCTTTCTTTTTGCATTTCCAGTCATAATAGTATCAGCAGCAAACCCTACTGTGTTTATTGGATGCTAAGTTTGGTTTACTCTGATCAATAGACTTGTATCTAATTGGTGAGGAAATACTTCAGACTCAAACTTCACATTCAATTCTCAAATCAGCATGCCATACCAAACAGTCAGCAGTAAAACAAAGATATTTCATTATTTATTATTTGTTTTTTTACAAAGGAGACAGTGAAATAATCCGATTTGTAAAGAAGTACAATAGAAAGGATTTCTTCATTTTCTCACTTAGTATTAAAAGCTGACAAAGTTAGTCATAGCGTTGCGCAGCGTGCTCTAGTTTGCTGCAGTAATTGGGTTGGATGCCACTGTATTGACTTCACTCCTTTGTTATTTAAATTATTTTGTTTTAATAAAAAGAGTCTTGTCCACTCCTCCTTGTTCACTAGTGAGCTGTGAATGGCTTTACCAGCTGGATTCGTATACGCAACACACCTCCAACAGGGCTGGGTATCACACGAGAGATTAGAATAGGAATCCTTAATTGTAACATTCATATCAGCCAGGTCCTAACTGGCTCTTCCTAAACTCCCACTAGCATAGCAACAAAAAAACACACACACACACAACACAAACAAGCAATGTCTGTGCTATCCCTAAAAAACAAAATCCTGCTTTTCCCCTACACTACACTATGGCCGTCTAAAAAGGCAATCAATGGCATACATTTCTCTGTTCTGTTTTTATTGTTATTATTCGGTACAGAGAGGAGGTCAGCTCCACTGGGCAGGGGCACAGTTTTGTTTTAGAAGTGGTAAGGCGTGTGGGTGACCCAGTTGGATGTCTGGTCCTTGGTGCGCTTCGCAGAGCTGTGGGAGGTGAAGAGGGATTTGTAAGCCTCAGACTTCTCATCGCTGCCAGAGAAGAGCCTCTTGCTGCCAGCAGCGGCAACAGGTTTTATGGACACTGCTGTTGAAGTGGAAGGTTCAGGGGCTGAAAGAGCAAGGACACATTCATCTCCAACTGGAAGATGTCTACTAAATTCAAAAGCGTTCAATTCAAAAATCTGACCAGGCAATCTTCAGCACAATTAAAAGGTGTAGTGCAGGTAAGCAAGCCATACAATTCTGCCATTAAAACTACATCATACTGGTTACTGCCATGCGCGATTAATGACCCACCTGATGCGATGCTGTCTTCGGCTTTATTGACAGTGGCTGTCTTGAGTTCATTCTTCGTAGTTTCAGAGGGGCCAGGGTTATCTGGTGAAATAAAAACAAACATATCACAAAACAAAATCAAAAGTCAGTATGTAACAGAACTGTTGAACACACAAACCCAAAACTGCTGCAAAAAGATCAAGAAAACGTGGTGTGCATGACGGCCCAAAGCAGAGAGACAGGACTGTCTTTTTACTTCTCAATGAATGCACAGTCACAGGCATTCTCTTCAATTTTGCCACCATCATTCACTGCTTGGTTAACAGCACCATCCTGTGGCTCAGGAACAACATTTAAAAACCAGCTCCCAGCATTAAACTATGCAAACCAGAATAGGTTATATACTTGTAACAGGCGTTACTACTGAGATTACAGTGGCCTGGAATCGGCAGCAATCTCATACTGAAATACATTTACTCAACAAAAATCAGCCTAGTGCCAAATATTATGTGACTGTATTCTTCCAAAGTTTAATCATCTACAGTATTTTAACATTCCCCTCTAGGAGTCGCTCTAGGAACGCAGTCCAAACAAACACTGTTTGCGTAAAGTTTTTTTTTTTGATAAATAAAACAGGTGATTGATTTATTGTGGTTACTTCACTGACACTCCAAAGTTTAGGTCATAAAGCAAACACCCTTGAACCACCAATACTGTCTCTCTCTCTCTCTCTCTCTCTCTCTCTGTCTCTGTCTCTCGCTCATACATTGTGTACCTTTAACTTTACCTTTTGAAGCTTCTGATTTGGAAACAGTTTCTGCTGCCTTGGATTTCTTAGATTTCTGAAACAAGAACAACATTTTATATATATATCTATCTATCTATATATCTGTATATATGTATATATATATATATAAATGCCATAAAGTATTATTTTTTCATCAAATTGGAGGGTAGTAAATTTGGGCTTCGTCTTAAATTCGAAGGAATACAGTAATAAAAGTTACCACCCCCTAAATTACCTTAAGTTAGGTGTCTAATATAATCTAAGAACAGATTTGCGTGTTGTTATATTACTATGCAATAATGGGATGGAGAGGAGTATTGTTTAATAAACCGCTTGATTGGATAGATCTTGAATAATACTTGTCACTGTCTTTATTATTGTTAAACACATATATGTAGGGTAAAGAAATAATTGTTAATACCACAATCCAATCCTGGTTACCAACAATTGCTATGAAGGGTACAAACTGCAACTGGTCTCATGCCATTTTCATATTCAAAAAATCTGTTCATTCGCTAGTGAACCAGTGTACATAAATGGAGGTAGCGGACAAAAATGTCTGACAGATGAACTAATGAATAAATTAAATAAACATATATACATACATACATTACATACATACAGCAAAACTTTCTTGCTGCTATCCTCCACAAGAGGAATTGGGAAATGTCAAGTTCGACACTGCCTCCCGGTCCCTTAGCTCTCAACACTTGGCCACACTGTCTACCATTCCCTTGGCTCTGATCTCCAGGCAACACTGCCTCAGCTTAGCGCTAAATCACTTGGCAACACTACCCGCTCAGCCACCTACAGTGTTCATACAGGTCTGGAATCCATTACTACCGTGACATCAGTATTACTCAATACTGCTTTGTACCTTTCCCGGCTTTTCTTTGGCTCGCCTTTCTTCCATCCCCTTACGGAGCTCCTCCACCTCCTCCTTGCTCCCGTTGAGAATCACAATGTCACTGTTCTGAAACGGGTCGCCGCACTAGTGGAAGAAAAAACAAAACACCTCATTATAATATAGGAGGCTGTGTGGTCCAGTGGTTAAAGAAAAGGGCTTGTAACCAGGAAGTCCCCGGTTCAAATCCCACCTCAGCCACTGACTCATTGTGTGACTCCTTGTGCTCCGTCTTTCAGGTAAGACGTAGTTGGAAGTGACTCTGCAGCTGATGCATAGTTCACACACCCTAGTCTCTGTAAGTCGCCTTGGATAAAGGCGTCTGCTAAATAAACAAATAATACATACATTTCCATATAGAGAGAGAGACACACACACGCAGTCCTTTGAATATTACTGGAACAGCAGCAGTAGCCCTGAAACAGAACACCTTGTTACCTCACTCATTACCAACTCACTAAATGTCCTGATATCACCGCAAAGGTAAATCATCTCCTCTTTAAAAACACGCAGGTGCTTTTTCCACAGCTGCAGGTAAGGGTGGCCTACCAGCAGCAGGTAAGGGTGGCCTACCAGCAGCAGGTATTATTTCAGCACATATTCATAAACAAAAACATAAAGCAAACCATATTCACCCCTTGAAAACAGCAAAGATGACATGCAAATACCCTGCTTCCCCTCTCCACTCACGAGACACAGTTTCAAATGACATCGGCTCGGTAAAAAGGACTCTAATCTAAATATCCAAATACCACTACGAGGTGACAGGGTTGAAGGACAACGCTTCCTTTACTGGCAACAATGTAGCTCTTCCTTTTTGAGCTGCATTAATTCGCTGGTCCACTCCAGCAATGAAACCTGACTGAAAGAATCATATAAAACAGCTGTGTGCCAACTGTAAAGGCAGCATGTGTGCTCTGTATCACTGGCCAGAAACAACGTGGGAGTGAATTCATTTTGTTTTAAATCACATGATACAGCTATGTAGCAAATATTAAAAGACAATGGCTCAAGTGTTTTGTCTGAGTTAACTGTTTAGGTAACACTATACATTTAATCAAAGGTTGGTGGAAGACTGACAGCTGGGCTTACTTTTTCGTCATCAGTCTACACTCCTTCACGCAACCTTCGCTCAAATGATCTTGGATTGTTATGTGTTCTCTCTGTTCACCTGCGTTCTATATTGGATTGTTATGTGTTCCCTCTGTTCACCTGCGTTCTATCTTGGATTGTTATGTGTTCCCTCTGTTCACCTGCGTTCTATCTTGGATTGTTATGTGTTCCCTCTGTTCACCTGCGTTCTATCTTGGATTGTTATGTGTTCCCTCTGTTCACCTGCGTTCTATCTTGGATTGTTATGTGTTCTCTCTGTTCACCTGCGTTCTATCTTGGATTGTTATGTGTTCCCTCTGTTCACCTGCGTTCTATCTTGGATTGTTATGTGTTCCCTCTGTTCACCTGCGTTCTATCTTGGATTGTTATGTGTTCTCTCTGTTCACCTGCGTTCTATCTTGGATTGTTATGTGTTCCCTCTGTTCACCTGCGTTCTATCTTGGATTGTTATGTGTTCCCTCTGTTCACCTGCGTTCTATCTTGGATTGTTATGTGTTCCCTCTGTTCACCTGCGTTCTATCTTGGATTGTTATGTGTTCCCTCTGTTCACCTGCGTTCTATCTTGGATTGTTATGTGTTCCCTCTGTTCACCTACGTTCTATCTTGGATTGTTATGTGTTCTCTCTGTTCACCTGTGTTCTATCTTGGATTGTTATGTGTTCTCTCTTGGATTGTTATGTGTTCCCTCTGTTCACCTGCGTTCTATCTTGGATTGTTATGTGTTCCCTCTGTTCACCTGCATTCTATCTTGGATTGTTATGTGTTCTCTCTGTTCACCTACGTTCTATCTTGGATTGTTATGTGTTCTCTCTGTTCACCTGCGTTCTATCTTGGATTGTTATGTGTTCTCTCTTGGATTGTTATGTGTTCTCTCTGTTCACCTACGTTCTATCTTGGATTGTTATGTGTTCTCTCTGTTCACCTGCGTTCTATCTTGGATTGTTATGTGTTCTCTCTTGGATTGTTATGTGTTCTCTCTGTTCACCTGTGTTCTATCTTGGATTGTTATGTGTTCTCTCTGTTCACCTGCATTCTATCTTGGATTGTTATGTGTTCTCTCTGTTCACCTACGTTCTATCTTGGATTGTTATGTGTTCTCTCTGTTCACCTGCGTTCTATCTTGGATTGTTATGTGTTCTCTCTTGGATTGTTATGTGTTCTCTCTGTTCACCTGTGTTCTATCTTGGATTGTTATGTGTTCTATCTTGGATTGTTATGTGTTCTCTCTGTTCACCTGCGTTCTATCTTGGATTGTTATGTGTTCCCTCTGTTCACCTGCATTCTATCTTGGATTGTTATGTGTTCTCTCTGTTCACCTACGTTCTATCTTGGATTGTTATGTGTTCTCTCTGTTCACCTGCGTTCTATCTTGGATTGTTATGTGTTCTCTCTTGGATTGTTATGTGTTCTCTCTGTTCACCTGTGTTCTATCTTGGATTGTTATGTGTTCTATCTTGGATTGTTATGTGTTCTCTCTGTTCACCTGCGTTCTATCTTGGATTGTTATGTGTTCCCTCTGTTCACCTGCATTCTATCTTGGATTGTTATGTGTTCCCTCTGTTCACCTGCGTTCTATCTTGGATTGCTATGTGTTCCCTCTGTTCACCTGCGTTCTATCTTGGATTGTTATGTGTTCTCTCTTGGATTGTTATGTGTTCTCTCTGTTCACCTACGTTCTATCTTGGATTGTTATGTGTTCCCTCTGTTCACCTGCATTCTATCTTGGATTGTTATGTGTTCTCTCTGTTCACCTACGTTCTATCTTGGATTGTTATGTGTTCTCTCTGTTCACCTGCGTTCTATCTTGGATTGTTATGTGTTCTCTCTTGGATTGTTATGTGTTCTCTCTGTTCACCTACGTTCTATCTTGGATTGTTATGTGTTCTCTCTGTTCACCTGCGTTCTATCTTGGATTGTTATGTGTTCTCTCTTGGATTGTTATGTGTTCTCTCTGTTCACCTACGTTCTATCTTGGATTGTTATGTGTTCTCTCTGTTCACCTGTGTTCTATCTTGGATTGTTATGTGTTCCCTCTGTTCACCTGCGTTCTCTCTTGGATTGTTATGTGTTCTCTCTGTTCACCTACGTTCTATCTTGGATTGTTATGTGTTCCCTCTGTTCACCTGCATTCTATCTTGGATTGTTATGTGTTCCCTCTGTTCACCTGCGTTCTATCTTGGATTGTTATGTGTTCTCTCTGTTCACCTGTGTTCTATCTTGGATTGTTATGTGTTCTCTCTTGGATTGTTATGTGTTCTCTCTGTTCACCTACGTTCTATCTTGGATTGTTATGTGTTCCCTCTGTTCACCTGTGTTCTATCTTGGATTGTTATGTGTTCTCTCTTGGATTGTTATGTGTTCTCTCTGTTCACCTACGTTCTATCTTGGATTGTTATGTGTTCCCTCTGTTCACCTGCATTCTATCTTGGATTGTTATGTGTTCCCTCTGTTCACCTGCGTTCTATCTTGGATTGTTATGTGTTCTCTCTGTTCACCTGTGTTCTATCTTGGATTGTTATGTGTTCTCTCTGTTCACCTGCGTTCTATCTTGGATTGTTATGTGTTCTCTCTTGGATTGTTATGTGTTCTCTCTGTTCACCTACGTTCTATCTTGGATTGTTATGTGTTCCCTCTGTTCACCTGCATTCTATCTTGGATTGTTATGTGTTCTCTCTGTTCATCTGCGTTCTATCTTGGATTGTTATGTGTTCTCTCTGTTCACCTGCGTTCTGTGGGCGACACAGCTTTTTGTTGTTATGCCCCAGAACTTTGGAACACCATTCCTAAAGAGATCAGGGACTCTGCCACTTTTAATGCTTTTAAATCTAGCTTAAAAGACCTACTTTTATAGAAAGGCATTTTTATGACTTTATTTTCTTTTTTGTTTGTTTGTAAAGCGCTTTGAGATGTTGCTTTTAAAGGTGCTATATAAAATTATTATTATTATTTACAGGTTTGCAGAAACATGATTATAGTAACAACATCTTAATGTAGCTTGTTTAAGTAAGTTTTTTGGAAGATGACAGCAGATTATTCCCAGCCCAAGGCTCTATTGTGAGTATTGTACGATAGTCAGTTAGGCTCTCTTGTTTACACAGTGCCTTCATTGTACATAGGAATGCAGTGAATGCAGCTATGATGCTGGAAAGTGGAAACTGAGAACACCACCTTACTGAATATGGGCATAAAAACAACATTGGAATGAACATATGTTACTATATTAGAATAAAACTCCAAACAGTACATAGGTAAGAATGCAGAAGATTATACAATACAACAGAGAATACATAATGCAAGAGGTGACTATGTTATTCCAGTTCATAATCCTCTCTGATAAACTAAACTAAAAAAATAACCGATAGATTAAGTGGAGTACAAAACATGAGCACATTCCCTGTAGTTTTAGTTCTGAGAGCTCTGGTATGCAAAGTAGGCTGTGCTGCACATGTGCAGAAGCAACATTTAGATAAGTAAAACAAAAAGTATTTAAAAAGGGGCCGCATTCAATTTGATAGCGCGTTGTTTGCACGGAATGTATCCCCAGTAAAAAAAGCTTGTGAATCAACAATTGAAGACGCTAATGCAGCACATGGACACACAGTGCAAACCATATGAACCCCACAGTAAGTAGCATGCATTTAATATTAGTGCCGAAAATGTAGAAAAGTCATTAACAGAATGCTCTAACTTAATTAAGGATCATTAATGAGTCAAGTACATTTTGCCCTATTATGGGAACCCTTTAAGTGCATACAAACTCTATTCCTTGAAATGCTAACCGAGATTTGACCTCCCCCTCAATGTGGTATAACACTATGCATTGACAGGCTCACTCATGCTTATTTGAATATGATCCACACCTGCAGTAAAAGGAAAATATAAAATCACCAGTTTCGGGTATTGCTAAAATAAAACATTTCTGTTGTCTGCCAGGGATAGACAACAGAAGAATGCATTTACGCAAGTTCTAAACAGGTTATCTTGTAATATAGAAGGAGATAAGACTGGTTTCCCAACATTTACTCCTAACCTACAGTTTGGAAGCTTTTCACTGATAGATTTTACCATTACTGCCAGTGTTTATTTGTGGTCGCATTCATTAATAATACCCCCTGCTTGGAATAACAATTTCAGTGAAAGTTCAAACACTTGAAAGGTCACACTTCTCGGTATTATGTATAAGTACAAACGCCGTATGTGTCTTTAAACAAAGTTGTAGGAGTCGTATCTGGCCAAAAAAAATCACAAAACCCATTCCATTTACAGCAAGTCCCTCCCCAGGATACAATGTGTGCCAGAGAAATCTGACCTTTAGCTACCAAGGCGGCACAAATAAATGATTACCCGGATCAGTCTGACTAGTTAAGTGCAGCAGCATGAAGGAACATTTACATAGCTGCTATGACCCCTTGAAGGGCATTGCTAACCCTCAAGGAATTCAGCCAATAAAGCTTACACACACACACACACACACACAGGAGGCAGGTGGAGAGGCTGGTCTCAGAAGGTGTGTTGCTACAGTAGGTGGCCGAGAGCCTCAATGGGATAGGGGCCAGGGGAGAATTGTCTCTAAATACCACATATTTTGTACAGCTAGGTTATTTAAAACAAGTTTCAAAAGAATTTAAACAAAGAAAAAAGGACACAGGGGTGGTCATAATCTAACAAGAGCCATAATGCGATAAATGACATACAAGTTTCCTGATGTTGAGGTTAACAGGCCACTACAACAGCAACATGCAGGATGGAAAACTTCTGCTTACCCTGCATTGTTGTTATTTTATGTTATCGGGCAACAGGGAAGGGTTTCTGGAATATAAATTGGCTGCCTTTTACTTTACAAAAAAAAGCTCCAATTCCAACTGGGATGGTGCTAAAACTAGTGTGTGAGCTTGATCTCATTTTTTATACAAGCCCTTCACTTGAAATAAATAAATCATAATTTGAATGCTGGGAAAGGGCAACATTTCTCACCCTGTACGTTCTGAACATTACACTAGGCACAGGATGCCCATAATGCAGCATAGTCTAAACCAAAACAGCAAAAAAAGAAACTGCCCCCTCTCAAATGAAGGGTCAGCCCGAGGTTACTTAATCATTAAGCTCTAGCACTCAGCCTGGCGGTGTTGGGTGCATGTACTGTGTTTACAGGCACTCTCGCTCAGAACCCAAGAAGTTAAATAATCTCAACTGCCCTGATTACACATGGATGAGGGCGGAGTAAGACATGTTACAGAGGGGTAGGGTAAAGAGAGATAGAGAGAGAGATATTACTCAGCAACCAATGCAACGCTTTACTGAATCAACAACTGTATGCGACTGAAATTAAAGAATATACAAAAGCGAATACACACACACACAGAGTTTTTCAGAGGCAGAGAATGTTCCCCGCTGCATGACTGACTCACTGTTCTCCTCCTCTAATTGGGTTAAAGGAATCTGTTTTAAACACACCCACCAGTCTCATATGGAAACTGCTCACTGCATTACTACCAACAAACAAGTCAGGCCGAAAAAATAGGAAGACAGAATCCATTTACAACAGCAACTAAAAGTTCTGGAGCAAGAGGCCAAAAAAAGAGGAAGTGAAAAGCAGGAGGAATATATTGATACAGAACAGCACTGAATATTTAAGTGGGATATTTTTATTTGTAGACACAAACGCACAGGCTGGCTGACTGCTGATTCACTGTTGCTAATATTTAACACGATCTTTCCTTTCGGACTGGGATTAACATTTTCATCAGGTGAGATTTAAATAAAATAACATTTCTTTAAACCTTTTTTTCCTTCAAGTGTTAGCAGGAAGTGCTGTGCACTGTGCATTTGTAAACTGATCACATGTTGTACAAGTATCTCAGTATCTGCTTTAAAATGTTACAGACAATGCCCGTGCTAGTTTTAATATTTTGTGGTTTGACTATGTTCCGAAGTTATTATCAAGGTATACACGGATAGCTGCAACCACTGCCTTTTTTTCTCAGATTTGTTGACAGCCACTGGCATATACTTTAATTACCTCAGAAGAACATACAATATAAAGACAACTATTTTGTACCACTGGAATCTGGTGAAATCTGCACATTTGTCAGCAATATCATAAATATTCACTTAATGAAGCAAATACCAGTTTCTCTACAGAGTACACAAATTAACTGGTGTCAGTATACCAACGTGGACTTCGGACTGCCTCCCGCTGATAGTTTCGATGAGCCATTAGCAGGGTTAGACGCTTGCAAATGAAATGAACAGGTGCAAGGAATATGGGCAGTCAGGGCCCTGCCTGAATAAAAGGCTCCCCTGAGTTTGCAGGTTTACCATTATGGGTTGTTTGTGCAGCTGCAGGGGACAGAACAAAATACTTCATGTGTAAACCACGTTTAGAACCAAATCTGACCCTAGACAAATTGGTCTGAAATGTGTTGATTTGTATGTAATCAGTTTTGGAAATGAAACTGCTGCTGCATTACAACATGCGTTTTTGACGATTTCAAAATTCATATAAATAATGATACGTAGGATACATAGGGCTGCTGGTTGTTCCGAGAGTGAATAAAGACGGTGCGGGACGGAGGGCCTTCTCTTGTAAAGCCCCAATATTGTGGAATGCTCGACCATCTTCAGTCAAAAAAGCAGAGAATCTTTCTACTTTTAAAACCCAATTTTTATAAAATGGCTTTTTTACCATAATTTTATCATTAACTATATATCGCTTTAGACTGTCTTTTTAACTGTTTTACAGGAATTATCTTTAGCTTTTAAATTTTGTATTATAGTGTAAAATGTTGTAAAGCGCCTTGAGGTCCCTGTGATGAAAGGTGCTATATAAAATGTAAATAAAGTATATTACAGGGGGAAACAGCCAAAAATTCTACCCTGTGCAGAGAAAAGCAAATGGCTGTGTTTTTTTTTTTTTGCTTCAGAATAAAACCCCAAGCAACATTAAAGCTGTGAACAGTAACTGCAGAGTAAACCTGTTCTTTGAAATGAATCATTTAACTTCCTCAAACGGAAGTCTACACAGAAGTTTGGTTACAGGATGTTTTTACATACTGTTCATGAGAAGTTTCCAGTTCAGATAAACCACAGCACGTCTGCATTTCCCCTGTATAATGGCTTCTACTTGAGAAGCCTTGTGCACTAAGGAGTGAAACACCATAAAAGGCACTTGCTCATCAAATTACAGTCACGTTTTGACCTTGCTCTCTTTCTCAAGATCTGCTTTTCCAAAACTGCTCCATCAAAAAAGTACTTTACTCTAGAGGTTTATAAAAAATGTACAACAATACATAAACGCTTTTTCGGCAGAGGGCCAATGCAGTAGTCTGTGAACATATAGAAGGAGAAATTGAATCAAGTGGTTTTACACGCATATGTACACAAAATAAATAGTTATAAATAAGAGGCAGTTAAATAGTACACATCAGGTATGGACTTGAACACAAAAATAGGTTTTAAAAAGTAGATCTCTGGCTGTAGCACATCCTAACTTGAATCCAAACCGTGGCAAGACACTGAATTGCAGATTGAAAGACCCGTATAAGCAGCTCCACAACATAAGAACCAGGACTGTAACGTTTCATTGTGCACTGATGAATCGTGATGCTTTCTTTACATGATAGATCAGATGATATCCTGACAGCAGTGCATTGTTACATTGCTAAAAATTACTGTTGCACCAGTTTAATTTACTGTGCATTTAGGTTGACTATTGTATTTATTGCATAGAATTCAAAAGATTTAGATACCATGTTCTTTGTGCTATTCTTTGTGTAATTATATTTTTAAAACAAGCTCCAGTCAGACCACAGTAGAATTGCGATCTAAAAATATCATGAATGGTATGCCATCATCAGTACTGCTGTTAACATGTGTAAGGTGTGGATTATTGAACACTGCGGATAAGCATTCTCATAATACTGCAACTGAATATGGGGGGTTTACAGGACCTTGACTGAACACTTTTGTTCAGGTCTGACCCATCTGATATACATGTATTTTATTTAATGAATGAATGAATGAATGAATGAATGAATGAATAAATAAATAAATAAATAAATAAATAAATAAATGAATGAAAACTAGCAATTTCCTCGCTGCAACCTACAATGTAGGGGCATTGTGCATATTTCAAAATAAAACATTTTTGTGACTCAGGCCATGTGTTTTGGTGCTGCGGTGCTTGCTTCAACAATCAGCTTTGATCAAATATGAATTTGTATATAACTAGCACTAGAACGAAATGGGAAGAGCTTAATAGTACTTTGCATAAATATATTCTTCCTCCAACCCTGAACAGAATGTTTGTCAGTGGCTTCAGAAAGAGCATGTACCTAAACTATAAACTCGGGCCCCAGATACAGATATTTTTTTTCTTTCCGAAACTGAATTAACTTTCACTCTGAATCCCCATTCGTATATGCTGCAGGGAGGCTAAACATAATCATGTTTTAATTCAGTCAGTCAAAGCACAACAGAATCAAAACCAGTTAAAGCACACCTGACGCAGAACTGGGAGCTGTGTTTCCAACCTATAGAAGGAAATGTTAGTTGTTTTTTTTCTTTTTAATGCATAGTGAAATCCCCTGTGGAATTCATTAAGATGATCTCTTGTAGTTATTCAAAATTCTCAAACGGTAATCACTCAGCTTAAATACCCAAGGGGTCTAACTAGAGGTACAATCCTCAGGGTCGTATCAACTTAATCAGAAAAGGGCTTTTAAGGGCCTGGTTTGTGCATCATGCTTACTACTCCTCCGTGACTGGGAAGGGTAAAAACAAAACAGTACAAGAGGCAACTTTTCTGAATAGAAAAGAAATAAAATTACTACAAAAATACAACACAGCAACAATGCACCTTTTGTCATCAAACTGAATGGCAGCAGGCTAATGCCTAGAAAGGTAGGTGTTCCCCAGATTAGTATTATTTTATTTCTTTCAGCACCCTTGCACTGTTAAAACACATTACATTTTGGATTGTATCATAAGTAAAATTTGTTTATTTTTTTTCTTGATCCAGGTAATTTTAGCAACACCAAGTGGGGCTGACCTATTATGATCCAGCTTAGTGCTGCCAAGCTAAGTTTCCTCATCTGTTTGGGTCTATGTCTTTGTACCTTAATATACGTGAAGACCAAGGTGCCCAGCCTACAGGCGGAGGAAGCAGTGGATGTGGCAGTGTGCGGGATTCACCCCGATGAACTGTGCATGTCCCTCTTCGATGGCGAGGAGCTCGGGAGCGAATGCCTAAAGCTCCACAAACCGGAAACGCTTCTGCTGGGAGCCAAGCTGAACTGCTCCCGCATGGCAGAGGACCTGCATTTCATTACCAGCCCTCTAAGCAAAGAGGAGGAAGAATACCCCCTGGCCTACATCATAACCATCCACAAGGAGCTGGAGATGTTCATAAGGTTGCTCAGGGCCATCTACGCCCCTCAGAACGCATACTGCATCCATGTGGACGATAAGTCACCCGAGGATTACAAAGCCACCGTCAGGAGTCTGGCTGACTGCTTCCCTAACGTCTTCCTAGCCTCCAATGTGGAGAAGGTGGTATATGGAGGATTCTCTCGGCTTCAGGCCGACATAAACTGCATGAAGGACCTGGTGCGCTTCCCAGTGCCCTGGAAGAGTGTCATAAATCTCTGCGGTCAGGACTTCCCCACCAAAACCAACCACGAGATAATTCAGAACCTGCAGGGCAAGCAGTGGAGGGGAAAGAGTATAACACCCGGGGTGAAGCAGCCACCCACCATGAGCTATAGGACACAGAACCAGCACAAGGAGATAATGAACCTAAAGGACCCCCATGTGCAGCGACTAAACTTAAAGAAAGGGAGGCCCCCACATGACCTGGTCCTCTACTTTGGGACCGCTTACTATTCTCTCACACGGCCATTCGTAGAATTCGTCCTAAAGGATCAGCGTGCAAAGGATCTGCTGGAGTGGTCCAAGGACACCTACAGCCCAGATGAACATTACTGGGTGACACTCAATCGTTTACCAGGTAAGACAGCAATGTGGTGCAACAGGCATGCACAGATGACAATGCTTGTCATTCATTCTTTTTGCTTTCACAAAATAGAACATCCATAATTTAATTAACTAACTATGTTTCAGACTTTTTATTCTTTGATATGTCAATAAACAGTGCGGTCTGTACAGAACAGTAGATTTGAGAGGAAGCATCCAAAGCTTTTATTGTTTTTATCAGGGGCTCCAGGAGCAGACCCAGAAGCAAAATGGGAGGGCAATGTTCGCTCAATAAAATGGAGGGACCAGGAAAAAAAGGCGCATGACGGGTGTAAAGGTACAGGAGGTTTTTTTTGGTTTTTTTTTTTTTTAAATAAAAATGTGAATCGAATGCTCATGAAAAGCCTGCTTCTCCCTCTTAACTCTGCAAGCATACCTCAACTGAAATGGTGTACTGGTTAAGGATTGTACCGTATATCTATGTCCCAGTCACAAGTGATATTCATCCCTGGCACAGGATTATACATTTGATTTATGCTTCATGATTTATTTCTGGGATTTGAACTTGGGAGACATCAGAAAGCAATTGTGTCAAATAGTCCCTTGATAATACTTGTGATTTAAAACCGTGTGTGGTGCCTAACATGAGTTAGTTGTTTATCTTATTTGCAGGGCACTACATTCGTGACATCTGTGTTTATGGACCCGGGGACTTGAAATGGGTCATAGAACAAGACAACATGTTTGCCAACAAGTTTGAGCTGGAGACCTATCCTCTTGCTGTGGTGTGTATGGAGCGCTGGCACCGTCTTAAAGTCCTGGAGCAGGCAAATGTCACCATAAAGCCTGCCTGGCAGCTACAGAATGAGAGCTACATCGGAATGAGGCTCAACGCTTCTATAGCGCCGTAGATACGGAACGCCCTGCTGTCTTCTGCAACAAGGGATTTCAAAGAAATTCCAATGGCTCACCAACACGGACGGTGCTTCTTCATAAACTGAAGGATTACTTTCAATGCTGAGAAATGTGTATTGGGCAGACTTTAAAATACAGTTGCCCCCAAAAAACAGGAATGTAGAATATGAAATGAATATTATTGTTCAGCAGCAGTAATATTTATTTATTTATTTTTTTAATTTTTTTTTTACTATTTTAAGGTAAACAATAACAGTGGTGTTTTTTTATATCTCAAGTGGCATTCAGAGTTTAATAAAGAAGGGGGGCAAAGAGAAGCCTTTATTAAATGGAAACCAAGAAATAAAAACAATGTATATACTTGTAATTATGTTGAACTAAGTGGGTTGATTGATTAAGTACTGTATGGAAATTGAAATATGCTTACCGCTTGCATAAAGGGAACAGCCCTATTATACCACCTATAATATGTAGCAGTGTGTAATAAAAATGTAATGTAAAAATTAAATAATGGAAACCTATTATTATTTATTACCACATTTTACACTTGGTTAATGGACAGTTACAACAATGTGTTTTATGATAGTATGCACTATTTCACCAAGGGCACATATATGTTTATCAATTAAATTTCTAGATACCGCATCTTGCTCTACATGTTTTTATTTCCAATCTAGTTCTACAGGATTAGAGTAAGAAATTAACAGATTGCTGCACGCCCCTTTACTGCAAACACAGCACACCAGCGAGAACAGAAGTAACGATCTAAAAGGAATAAAAGTGCTGAGAACACAGGTTCCCAAACTTTTCTATGGTCCGATCTAAATGCACACATCTACCCGTCTGCTGCAGCTGTAGGGCAGGTAAAAAAACTTGTGGGAAAGAAATATGTAATCATAACAGAAAGCCTGGGATCTGCTTAACAGCTGGAAACTTTCCTCCCTATAATAAACACATCAGTCTGAATCCCTGGTTAGTAATTCCCAGTCTAGCACTAGCTCAAGGGACAGAATGAGAATATTTTCCTGGCAATAGCCTGAGAACGTGCTAGTCTCTGCCTCCAAAACCCCCTCAACCGAGATGAAAATGGGGCATGTCTTGAAATGTTATGGAGTGGGTTCCCTGTAGGAAATCCCCATTTAGTCTTAATTTGACAGAGTGGCCCAGGGACCTTGAGGGAACATGTAGAGGTCTTGTTCAAATATATTCAGCTATATATCTCAAGTGAGATTCTACAAGAAAGGATTCATTAAAACAATACCTGAAACAAGGTCAAGGACAAATACAAAGCTGAATTTGCACTCGGCTATCTATATTTAGAACAGATCTTTCCGAAAGAGTACAATGTGGGCCTGTGAACAGGCTGGCTGAGTGGTGACGTCAGACCCAGGAAAGGAAACACACACAGGACGGTGAAATGAAATGATGAAGGCACTTGCTTGCGTTGGTTTATTGTAAATAAAAGGTTTGAACAAAACACAACACAGGACACGGCATGTGACGCCAAAATAAACAAACAGACAGATAACCAAAACGAACAGACACTAACACACAGGGACGAACACTAAACAAACAAGTACCGTGCTGGTCCTCCAGCACCACGTAGCAATTGGTTATTTACTTTTTTACTTTACTCTCCTCACTCTCTCCCGTTCTTTCGCCCTGAACAAACAACCCAGAGTGAGTAAAACGTGCATCTATATATACTGTTGTGCCGGGATTCAATTATTAATTAATTATTCACTTGAATCCGAGCATGTGAACTAATTCTGTGCAACCCCGTGTTCACATATTATTACATACTTTAAATGCACGTGAAGTGAAGTGCAATCCCTGTGCCTAAATACAATTATACATTTTAAACACTCGTGCTCATTACCCGCATTATATCATGTGTACCAACTACAATACACCAACATTAACACACTACATACAACATAAAACACAAAAATACACACAGGGGCAGGGCACATTGCCACAGGGCCATATTATGAAGGGATTCCTAAGGGGCCATGGGGAAGGGTTTTGCTTATATTTGGGTGGGGTCAACATTATACCTATTAAGGAACAACTTCACAAAAAAGAATAATTATGACAGTAATAAATGCTTTTGAAGGCTATCTGGATTTTTTAAGCACAGACTTAACATGTTAGTTGTTGATACATTTTTAATGCAGCTAAAATAAATGTGTTATGACAACAGACCAGCAAACAAACAAACAAAAATGATTTTCTCCTACCTTGTGGCAAATCTCAGTTTTAACCTCCCTTAGGGCACGCTCAGAAAACACACAGCCACAGGTTCGAAGATAACAAAACCTACAAAAGAATTAAATAAAAATATATTACATATACGTTTTTGCTCAAAGAGCCAACTTCCCAACGTTTAAGTATGTTTAACATGCTTTTGTCAACGGAGCGTGTTTGAAAACAAACATTGGATGTATTTATAGGCTCGTGTTGCCATGGTAACCACATATTTATTTATCTTTGAATAATGTCTGTTACATTATTCGCTATATAGTGAATGACATCATAATCTACTTCTCCTTTCTATTTAAACCTGCAGGCACCACTGTATCTAGTCTATTTATTTTGTTTTATTCTTCTATACTGTACATTATCTCATTTTATTTTTTCTAAAACCACAGGTCCTCCATGGTGTGTCTGTTCCTTGTAAAGTGCTGAACTATTGGTTCATTTCCTTTTTTTATTGTTTATATTTGACAGGTGGTTCTGTATTATTTTATATAATGATGTCCCTGTCTCTCCTTTGTATTTCGGATTTATTTGCGTTACTTGAGATTTCACTTTTATCTTTTCCAATATATTTGTACACTTTACACCTGCTTTGACAGGTTTCAATGTCCCTTAATGCAGGGGGTTCCCAAACTTTTTAACCTGAGGCCCACCAGTTCAGCTGCATTAGGCACTGCGGACCACTATTAGCACTCCTTGGGAAAATGTCAAATTAAAAACATTGTATATGGTTAAACCTGTAACATTATAAATAAACCTAAACCGTCCTTTATTCATTTGAATAAATATTGTGAAAGATGGAAATCACATGGAATATGCACTGAGTGAAAATGAAACATCATCAGTTCACATTTCAGCACTCACTTGTGTCTCCCATTCATCTCCAGCCCGACCACAGGGCAAATATAGCAAGCGCGGTGCAGGTCCTCATAGCGATCCCCCTTGGTGTTCCCTCTGTCTCCCTGCCAGGCTGGATTATCAGTCAGGTTCAGCTCCTTCACATCCTGAGGAAACACAAGACCATTTTCACATCTCCATCACCTGCCCTTAGCTTTCATTCAAATGTATCTCCGGAGGTCTCTTATATCAAAAAAACGAACTCATCAATGGAAAGCAGGTATCATCACATGTGGGGGAAATGAAAACCAGGGAATAAAATAAATGCAAAACTTTTTTAGCATGCTAACAATTTTATTTATTTTACAAATGCAAGCAGCGTAACAATTCTGTGAAAGTAATAACGAACCTTGATACCCCTGATGTGCACTGCAACCTCCATGTTGGGTCTTTCAGCAGACTTGTCTAACAGGTACTCAATAACAGCATCTTTGTTGTACAGCCTGGAAAACAAAGGGAGACAGTATAAAATATTGAGCATCTCTGTGTGGCCTGGTAGTCAAGTTAGCTCTGGTGGTGCCTGTTACCACCAGAGCTACTGTAATCGGCAGACCTCACATTAATTACAGTAAATCCTGTCTAATCAAGCCTGCATTCTGTAAAGTTCGGCATCATTTTTGAGTTACGACCCCATTGAAATTCATGATGTGACACCATCTACAATACTGTACCTGTATATTCTGGAATCCGCCACGATTTTCAAGTTTTATCTGCCTAAAATCAGAGTAAATCTGACTGTGCACTCCAGCATCAAGTGAGGTGTTTTTTTTTCTTTTGTAAGTTTATAATCAGGTATGTTTTGTAAACACGCACATGTCCCACGGGTACGATACCGTAAAATCCTTGTTTACTTAATGGAAAAAGGTAAAATGAATGCAATGCTTGAATTACAGGACACACCCAGACCGCATTTCGACTCTATGTATTGTAATAGTTTTTTGATAGTATTTCATAGCTTTATTTTTATTTAGGTAGAGTATTGCATTTCACAGTACCTCTGTAATCCAGCACAAAGCCAGATTAGACAGGTTCTACTGCAGTATGCTACTGTCATTCCTGACACTGTCTGCAGGTTTATTGTTTTTTTTAAGTTGAGTTTTCTTACCTTCCCAGGTCACAGGAGACAACGGGTCTGTTCAGCTTCTCCTGAGTGAGAGCGCAGTAGTACCAGCGGGCAACCAGAGCAGCATTTTTATCAACCTGCATCAAACAAAGAAAGGAAGGGCCGGTCAGTGGCTGGACTTTTATTCCCCTTCTTCACAGAATGCCGACAGTCTAAAAACAGTAATATGGACAGTGTCTGCTGAGCTTAGCTGAGATGCGTTTACATACCAGAGCTGTACAGCTTTCAAAGCCTGGGAGTTTGGACCCGATCTCTTTACTCCCTGTGGTACTGTCTGACAACCCTAACTCGCACATGATCAGATGCAATGTAAGTATTATACAGTAGTTATACACGTTACGTTTGAATTGCCTTGAGACAAATCACGACTTTTGTTGAAGGTCAGACACCGACGTACAACACAGCTGCACTGACTCGCTAAAAGCAGAAGAGATGGAGTGTGTGAACAGTACGGCATCTACACTAATTATAGTGAATTACCCCTAACAAGACATAGATAATACACTGTGGCTTCAATGATGGCACACATTAAGACTGCTCAAAATAAACGGGTCTATATACAGGTATTTAGTATAGCGGTCACTATAGAAATACACATTTTAAATATAGTATAGATTGTATTACATATGTGGGGCTTAACGCTGGATTTGTCAGTGGAGAAGATATTGCAACACATTTCTGGGAGACCAAGAGCTAAATATTGATGAAATATTACATCCAAGTTAAGTATCTAACCGTGAGAATATCAAATCAAATATTTCCGCTAATAATCGCGTTCAGGCTGAACCCCTGGAGCAGTCACTGCGACACCGAGGATTCAGTTGAACAGCAGGCCCCAAAACAAATCCAAATTATAAACAAACACAGATTTTTAAATAACCACCCCGTACCTTCTCCACTTTCTTGGGCCCTTTAACGAGTTCGTGTCGTTTTGGAATGGTGCCGCCGTCACAACCCATGGCGAAAGAGCAACAGAAATATATATATATTAAAATAAAAAAATAGAAAAATCAACAAAATATTTGTATTCAAACACAAGGAGCGACACAAAGAGCGTTTGAGACCGAGAAACAGCTTGGAATGTTCAGGAGCGAACAACGCACTGCGCCACCTGCTGGCTGGATGATTGTAGTGTCTGCTTGATAAAATTACTAAACACCAAAAGGAAACCCTGAGTTAAAGACTTTAATATTTCCGCACTGTTTGGATAACCTGAAAAATATGTTATTACATAAATAATGTATTTATTAATATGCTTTTCCGATGCAGAATACAGTTCTGGCTTCTACTTTTTTTTTGTCTGTAAGGGATCCGGCGACAGAAAAGGTTGAAAACCCCTTGGCTACCTTAACAGAATGATTGTATGCACTGCGTTGTATATAGTAAAGTGTGAGATAATGTTTAATGCCCAGCCCAATTGAAAGGCACTGTACTGTACTTTTTTTCTTGAAAAGACCCCGCCCATTGTTTAAACGGCGCTGTTTACTTTATTGCAGGTGGTTTATATAAAAAAATATGTATATGAAAATAATAAACACGTAGAAACGTCATTTAAATCTAGCCTTATGGTATTGAAATTGGACACTAGAGGGAGCTAAAGCTCTACCTTGGACTCACAAAGTTTCTAACTTTGCATTCAGTTACATTGGAAACAAAATGTAATTTTTAACGCTTTATTAAAAAATAAATTTTCTTCCCTTAGAAAATATCCTTTAAGAATTGACCAATTACTCGAGTGGCACGAAAACCGGAAGACCCTGCGGCTCTCCAGGACCGGGGATGGCGGCCTCTGGTACCCTGGTTCAGGCTCTCGACCTCCATCCTGCCTTTGTACTGATGAGCAGCTCTACCTGCTGTCTGAACCCATGTGTCTGTAGGTAGCGCATCAATACACCTTTATTTTGTATCAAGAGACAGTATGAAATCGTTCTTTTCAGTGTGGGTGCCACGTTTCACTCGGACATCGATTCATTGATCTAAATGGTGGCGTTTTAATACCTTTGATACAAATCCACGCCTCTATCACAGTATCTTTCGTGTATTTGACATCTTTAACAGTTAGTAAAATGGCAGAGACATGAAGGAGGGAGCTGCTGTACAGGGGTCTTGTATGTACAGAGGCGTCTCAAAGGAAGATAGGAAAAGACTGCAAAAGCAAGGGGCAGGAAATGCAGAGCTTAATGAACTGATACAGGGACACGTCACAGAGTCTGTCTTGGTGAATGTGTCTTGATTCCTTATGTGGATGGGGGTGGAAGAGTTCTCTTAATATAACCAAATCTCTCCAGGTTTGTTGGCATGGGCTAGATTTTCTGAAAACCCAATTCTGTGTGAGGACACCTGCTTTTAAAAATGTGAAAACACAACACTCACTGATTGTACCGTCACTGGAAGCATGGTCAGGTATCGACCGTTTAATTATTATTATTATTATTATTATTTATTTCATTGCTATTCTTGTCACCGTCACAAAACAAAACTTATATACAGAACAGAGGAAAGGCACAGTACAGTAAACACATGCAAAGTCCAACAACCCGTACCACTTTTTATTTTTTTTTATATGAAAACACATTGATTTCCATGAACAGACAATGATCCTAACAACACATGTACTGAATGCAGAACCAGCTCCTCTCCTGAAGATTGTCCTTCCACTTGACAGACGGAGCCACAGTCCAATCCCAGAAGTGTAGATGGAAACGCTACCAGCGGGTCCATCACACCTCCCTGCTCTCAATAAATTCACTGGGAGAGCCCAGCACTTGGGCTGCAATAAGCAATCAAACAGCCCCAAGCAGCTCAAATCTGTAGCCCTGAACATCTATTGGTATCTCTGAGGTTAATGTTTAGCTAATAAGCTGCTGCTGCTGTGGAAAACCATACACCTGCCTGATCTTCCTTTAAGGAGGTGTTAGTCCCCGTGGGAATGCTGCGTTGAGACTTTTTTTTAGTACTGTGATTAACTAAATCCAGGGATGGAAATAAGACTCGTATTGCAGCTTCACCCATTTTGCTATGAGCTTCATTAGCCACAGTATATAGGTAACAAGCTCAGGTGTGTCTTATTAAATTATTAGTAAAACCAGGAATGGATTACATTGCTGTGGAACGGGAGTCTTATTTCCATCCCTGAAATAAAATGTTTTATTCTAGTTCATTCTCTTGTTCCCCCCCCCCCCCCCAAAGCGCTGATCAAAAAACAGTCCAGGTTTTGTATATGAGGATCAGAAATGGTTATTTTTTATTAGCGCCTGACCTTTTAATTGCAGTCCTAATGTTTCTGCGTGTAACCTGTAGTCTTGCGGCTTCCTCTGTCATGTTTCGGAGGTACTGTGACCTGCATTCCCTGGTACTGTCTAAACCTGCACCCAGAACAGGACCTGCACTTAATCAACGAATACAGCACTGCAGGAGACAGCTTCGCTCTACAGCGCAATTCAATAACACGCTTCTGGACTATAGACAATAGCATAGCAGAAACAAGAAGGGCTCATAAACAAGAAGGAACTGAGAAAACAGTTTATAAATATGAAAGTGATTGTCCTATGCGGATGAAGGGCTTTGCTCTCATTCCAGGCAGGATTTAAAGAACACACACCGCAATGTATCGTATTGCATACCGTCTGATTGGATCAGAGGTATCATGTGATGAGTCACCTTGCCCAGCCCCTGTTACTGAACTGCCAATCACTGCAGTCGTATACCTGCGCCGTTAAAAAAGAAAGCGCTTCTTAAGGACGTCGTCCCAGCCTTTATTAATAAGAGAAAATATCTTATTCAAAAAGAAAAATAACTTATTTCAACTAGCGCGGAGAGTTTTCTCTTCTGCAGCACAATAGCGACCCCCGGTGGCCGGACATGGGTTTTCCCTTTCTTGGTCTGTGAGCAGTGTTTAGAAAGCTCTTAAGAAGGATATGACAGATCCTAGCGACGTTAACTAGCATCTCTGTGCATGGCGCCCTAATGGCTACGGCTTTGTTCTCATCTGGACTGAATCCAGGCTCTAGCACACAGGTATAGACTGACTGCAGCAGCTTGAAATTGGATCCTAGTCCCTGTGGAGACCATTGCAGATTCTGTGGGGTGCAGGCAGCTTTCAGGTCTGCTTCTGTGGCAATAGAATGATGAGGTTAGCTAGTGTGTGTGTGTGTGAGAGTGCGTGTGTCAGTGTGTGTGTGTGTGTGTGTGTGTGCGTGCGTGTGTCCGTGCATGTGTCAGTGTGTGTGTGCGTGTGTCAGTGTGTGTGTGTGTGTGTGTGTGTCCGTGCGTGTGTCAGTATGTGTGTCCTGAAACACACTCTACAAATCCACACTTTCTATTGTAGGGCATGTCTGGTATTACACATGACCACACAGCCCTGAGCCTCAGAATGCTCTGATCAGCACTGAGCTGGGCAGGAATCGAACCAGCGACTCAGAAGTGAACATCTTTGTATCCCCTTGCGATACACTGAGCCGCCCAGCCTGTCAGGACAGCCTGCTGATGCTCTGTTTTATTAAATAACAGTGGGCTCTATTGCCTCTAATTGACATGAAGGACCCGCGGTGAACCTGCAGCTGCACAGCCAGCATCAGTCTGCCTGGATCCTGTTCACCTGGGAATTAGGACTGGAGACGTCTTCTCAAACTGAAGTCCGTTTATTTTTTTGCTAATCCCACCAAGTGTTTTTCTAAAAGTCTTTAACGTTGAAACGCAACGAGATTCCTGATGTTCTTGAAAGCTGAATGATGAAACAAGTGTCAAAAATCCTTTCTGATTGATTGTTTTTTTTTTTTTTTTTCAGCTCCGCTGTCGCCAGCGAGAGATCCACCCGGTCCAGAGAGATTGAGAGGTGGCGCCCCCTAGAGGTACTCCAGCTCCAGGGCGTGGCTCAGCGCATCCAGGTCAGCCCTGCAGCTCACCCTCCAGAACGGCATGTTCTTCTGTGGGGAGAGACAGGCAAAAGCAGGCTTAGCAGAACAAACGAATACATTGACAGGAGTAAAGAGGGGAAAGTGACAGGGAGAGGGGGTTTGGGCTGACAATCACATGGAAGCAATAACAGATTGACAGGGGAGAGTGGTGTTTCGTTATGGATGAACAAACATTCAATAGAATCTAGAAATACTAAAAGAAACTTCATTCCACCCTTGCACAAGTTTACCATAGTAAAAGCACAGCACAGTGAAAGCATGGTAAAGCATAGGTAAGCACTGTAAAGAATAGCGAGGTTTGTTAAAGCATATTAATAAACCTGTCAAACCAGGGTAGACGATGGTAAATGTCTAGGATAACCATGGGAAGAGCATGAGGGAAAACTGCAACTATACCATGGGAAACTTTTCTAAGGGCAATGACAAACGTTTCCAGCGGAAGTCTGTTTCTCCTCCGCGCCGTACCTTCTTGGCGGCACTTTCCTCCTCCGCTCCGTCCCCCACCACCACGTAGACTGCTCGCCTCCCGAAACGCTGCACCACCCTCTCGAAGCAGCTGTCCTTCCCTGGGGCAGACAGGCACACACAGACACAGAGTTACTGATCCTCGTATAACCAGAGCGCTTTCTTTTCATGCAAAGCATCCATTCAGACACGGCAGCAACCACCACAGCATTCACTACGGTACATACTGTATGTATATATATATATATATATATATATATATATATATATATATATATATATATATATATATATATATAGGTAAGATGATGGATTAAGCCAAACGCATACACCTTCCTGCTGTAAAACAAGAGTGTGACTAGTCCTGCGCAGTACCCTATACAGACTGGTACACGAGCGTGGCATACTGACTTATTAGGCAGCCCCTGAATCGTGTGGCCGTGCCCCTCACCTGTCTTGGTTGCACTGTAGATGTTCTCGATGGGGAAGGCGCTCCCCAGTCCGTACAGCAGGACCTTCGACAGCGCTGGGATCAGCTGAGTGGTGGTCACTAACACATTCACACAATTCGGCCTGTAAAACAACCACCAGGGGGCGTTAGAACCCCACATCTGCACCACAGTCTGAGTATACAGCACAGACGTGTTTTATTAGGAATGTGTGTTTCTTAAGGCTAAAGCCATATAGGTATTTTATTAACTGTTAACAATGAGCTGCTGTTGTAATCTTTTGATATAGCTTAGATTATTTGAAGCAATGCATTAATAACCCCTTCGTCACAAATCTGATTTTTTTTTTTTTTTAAAACAGTTTGAGTTTGAGATGTTGCCTTGCCAAAACTTACCAGTCATGCATTATAAAATAGATACATAGACAGGAAACTTAACATGGTCCGATTGTACACGCAGTGACTGATGGGGATGCCTGGTTTTCCTAAACAGAAGCATAACATGCTGGCTGCTGGATTAAATACACTTCACAGACTGAATGAAGATAGTTGTCTAAAGTACGTGAAACAGTTCAAGAAGACTACGCGGCGATCTGATTCAAGCATTCAAAATCCTAAAAGGTATTGACAATGTCGACCCAAGGGACTTTTTCGACATGAAAAAAGAAACAAGGACCAGGGGTCACAAGTGGAGATTAGATAAAGGGAGGTAAAATAGGAGGTACTTTTTTTACACAGAGAATTGTGGCAATCTGGAACCAACTCTCTGGTAATGTTGTTGAAGCTGACACCCTGGGATCCTTCAAGAAGCTGCTTGATGAGACTCTGGGATCAATAAGCTACTAACAACCAAACGAGCAAGATGGGCTGAATGGCCTCCTCTCGTTCGTAAACTTTCTTATGTTCTTATTGTTGAAACGAACACTGCTCTAAAGCAGTCCTGTGAAAATGAAACCTAGTCCATCAAAGAGAATTTGAAACAGCATTCCTTAAAAAACTCCTGAGTGACAGCGTCCCGCTGTGTTAGCACCCCCGATGGCTCCTGCTTACCTGGAGTTGATGAGAGTCAGTGCTTTCACTGCATTGGTGAGCCACATGTCAGTCATGACCTCCATGTCTCTCCTGAGCTGAAGCCACTCCTCCCTCTTGGGACTGCCCAACACACCTGCCAATCACAAGACGGAGAGTCAGTCAGGGTTTGGGAGTGCTAGCACGGTCCTGAACCCTGCTTCTATATAATTCATGAAAGAGACAAGCGGGCCGGGTCCTCCAGATCTTCTAACGCACGTTCCACACTTGCCTCCGATGTTGTTCTTGTAGGTGTTGTAAACCTCCTTGACTCGCCGGTAACGGAAGGCCAGCTTCCTCATCCAGTCGACCCCACCGTGAACCCCGGACCCCAGGCACAGTGTGGCCCCACTCGAGGGGCTGTGGAACCCGTCCGCAGCGAAGTTATACGTGCTGGAAAACAAGAGGGGGAGAGAGGCGCGGGGGTCAGACTGTGCTTCAGAAGCTCTCAAACACTGCACTCTACTCATTATTTAAAACTACTTTTAAGCATGCACTTACACACAAGTACAATGCTTTACCACACCCATAGCTAGAAGGGGGTGCAGTATATTATTCAGAGGAGATATAGATATATATACACACACATACAGTATAACATAGCTATTGAGAAGTGCAAATAAAAACAGGACAGTGAAGACAAAAATAATGCACACATAGTACAGAAAAGATTTAATTGTATCAAATATGCGAAGCCTTATATACACACACACGTGTATAAATTACATTCTTGTTCAGTTAAGGAATCTGTTATCAAGGCTCCCCTCATTTATAAAAAAAGTTTCCCTCCGTTGAGTGAGATTTAAGACAGTCTTCGAGTCTCTTTCCAAACGTTTTCTTTTGTTTTTCTAACCGCAAAATGATCTGCAGTGTATTTGTCATTATTGTATAACGCTGTTAAAATGTACAGTTGAACCCGTGAGAATTTGGGGTGAATGCCAGAGCCCCAAGCGCAGCAAGAAGAATTCCCCTGAGCAGGGTCAGCCCCCGATAATAAATCATCTTTAATTAAAAGAACATGACGCGCATATCTCACAGTCACCCTCTCTGACAGGCGAAGCAAGACGAGGGAGAGAACGATGTCTCGGAATGTTTGTGAATGACCTACAATTAGAACCTTCTAAATATTCCTGTTCTTTAAATTTGAACATTCTGTCCTTGCAAAGAAGCAGCATGGAGCCATGTGCTGTGCCTTGTAATGAGAACGCATGGAATTACTGTCCCCTATTATTACAGAGCCAGCAGCTCAGTGCAGGGTCAGCCAATCCGATGTTATCTCTCTGACAGCTGGAGTGTTATTAATTACCCTGATCTTTCTGATTTATTGTGGGACAGCAGGATCTCTGAACCTGCCCCTGTTGCCCCGGGGCAGAGGGAGTCACCTGGAGGCAGGTGGGGAGAGGGAAGTGGAAGGCAACGTCTTTGAGTTGACTTTATTGAATTCATTCATTTTTTTAAATGTACTACACAGGAATAGTCAGTATGGCAAGACATCTTCTTTTATATTAAACTGCAAGATTATTTGTGAAGATCTCCGCAGGGCGATGAGAAAGAGGTCTCAGGTCTTTCTCTTCTACAAAGAAAGAACAGAAAAGGGTGGAGGATGGAACAGAAAAACAAAAGAAAAGGTGTTGAAAGAGAGACAGAGAAAGAAAGGAGTGTGAGGCAATCGATGTTCTTTCCACCATTAATACCCCCCCCCCCCCCCCCGCACAACACAGCACAGCAGATTTAATCGTCTTCGCCGGAGATCAGCTTTCAGGAAATTCCGCACCTTAAATCTTGCCCATTGTCATCCGAAGCCACGTCGTCTATATGAACCTGGTCGCATTCCTGGGAAATGAAAGAAAGAAAGCAGGAAATGTTACAAACCGGGGCCTTTTTTTTTTTTAGACGAACAAAGTGTTCTGCAGGAAGAAACACGCTGTTTTCACACAGCGAAGCCTGAGCGTGGGGAGACATGGCCTCAGACAGGTGTGCCTGGCACCATCGCCCCTCTGCAGTGAGGCTCACAGACACACACCGCCTCCTCAAAACACTAGCACTCATATTCCTGAAGCGTTTAGTGTGCTGAGAATTAAAAAGAGATGAAAAGAACAGCACACAATGCAGAGAGAGATTGTGATGTCAATAAATCTGCTACTGGATGAAACCCAGACACACACACACACACACACACACACACACACAGAGAGCCACTAGAACTTCAGCATACAGTTTCCAAAGCCAATGAACACAAACAGAGCCCTCCTCCCAGCATGCCCCCTGTCGTCCCCCCCCCCGGTTTCCCAGTAAGTCAGGCCCAGCAGCCGTGCTCGAGATGTCAGCGCGATGGTATGTATGCAGATCTGCTATTCTCATTTTCCACTTTCTTTTCTCTCTCCCTCTCTCTCTCTCTCCCTCTCTCTCTCTCCGCCTCTCGGCTCTTTCATGTTGCTGTTAAAGGATGACAGGTCCAGCGATCGCATTTCGAACTCTCAGAGTCAGACCAAGACGCTACCTCATCCCCTGTCCCAGCTCCTGTTCCCTCATCCCCTGTCCCAGCTCCGGCTCTCACCTCCTGCCTTTTCCCTGGTGTTTATCTTTCGTTACCAGCTCGGCTGGCTCTCACTGCAGTGATGACATTTTATGGTGGTCAGTTTCCATGCTTTGTCAGGGTATTGGCCTCAGGGTCCCAGTCCCAAGATTTCACTTCAGTCCCATTCACTACGCTGTTACCATGGCATACCGCAGGTAGGGTTTTACACACCTGATGTTAGGGTGTTTTCTTTCCCCCAGGATTTTCTGTGTTTAGTCTCTATTTCTGTCTAATAAATATATATTACATTCTGTGTGTGTTTGTTAAAAGAGAGCAATTTCCTTTCACTTTCTAAATCCAGGATACAGCAATCGTGTTGACATGAGGTTGAAAACCCAAACTCTTCTCCTCTGCTGAGTTAGACTCTCCACCAGCTCCCCAGCTGACTGATTAGCAGCTTCAATAAAGCATATCCTCCCAATCCCATACCAGCACAGCACAATAAGCACTACCAATTACAGAGACAATAGCAGGCCAGCCCTTGTTAAAAACTCATTGACGACCACTTATACTGCTCCTCCTAGAACAAAGTGTGCTTTAGCAGCAGAAATGTGCCTTTCGCAAACAGGCACACACCTGTAATTAACAATCTTGCTTCCCACTGGGATCAGGGTTAACTGTAATCCCATCATTTGTACATACAAGACTTTGGAATTTAAAAGAAAAAAGAAATACAGGCTTTTCGAATTCTTTCCATCTTTCCGTCCCCCCCCCCCCCTGACTGTTAACTATAGGGCTGCAAAGTTCATGGGAGTTGATATTCCCAGGAGTGAAGTCGATTGTTCCCAGACTTCACACTTCAGGTTAGTTTGCTCCGACTGATCCTTCAGTTCGTCCCTAAACTTAACCGAGACACATGCATTTAGTGCGCTGTTTTTAATTTGCTTGGTTATTACTTGAGTGGTTCATTCTAGTGCATTATGTCATTCTTTCTATATGAGTAATAACCTCATTACAAATAGTTTGGCAGTTTGAGTACACTGTGTAAACGAATGAACTCTCTGCGGTAGCTGACTGAGTTCAAGCTGAGCAATAGAAAGTGATGAAAACTCTTACAGTCCAGCGTAATGATTTCTGGAAACTGAACCCCATTCAGGATCTGCTGCCTCGCATCCAAATATATATACGGTGATAATACATCTGGACGTTTGTATTGCTGGACATCTTGAATTGCAAGCTGTGAATACTTAACATGAACCTTAATGTGAATAAATAAATAAAAATCACTGGAATATCTAATAGTAGCCTACGCTCCAGCAGATCTTGTAAAGCTATTTTATTTGTTCGTTCTTTAACCAGGATTAAACCCACTGAGACGGAGGCCTCATTTACAAGGGTGTCCTGGCAAGATGACCAGCAAACAGGCAGCCGTGATTTCACATCCCAAGAAAAGAGCTGGGTTTAGGCAGAACTGATTCTTACTAGCTTACAGCATTTCCATTGTTTTCCCCTACCTTCTAGATCACGTTGAAGTACCTTACCTGTTACTGGAACCTGTATTACTTAACCAGTCCAATGATCCGTGACCTCACTGAACAGCGAGGAAGGGTACCCCTCTCAGTGCACTCCACCTCTGGAACTGGGAGTTGTGTAGGACCCTTGGTGTCCTGGGAGGGAGTCTGGGTAAATGGAGAGCTAGTTAAGGTAGGCTGATAGTGGCTCTTACCTCCAGGTCGTTAAAGAAGAGCCGGGTATCCGCGAGATTGAAGATCATCTCCTCCATCCAGAGCCCTAGTGACACAGCCTTGGCAGAGTCCTGGAGGGAGAAAGGAAAGCACAGGGCTCAGCATACTCCATGCTGCTCAATGCAGACACACTGTGTGTCACTACCTCTTTATAACAGGGCTCAGCATACTCCATACTGCTCAATGCAGACACACTGTGTGTCACTACCTCTTTATAACAGGGCTCAGCATACTCCATGCTGCTCAATGCAGACACACTGTGTGTCACTACCTCTTTATAACAGGGCTCAGCATACTCCATGCTGCTCAATGCAGACACACTGTGTGTCACTACCTCTTTATAACAGGGCTCAGCATACTCCATGCTGCTCAATGCAGACACACTGTGTGTCACTACCTCTTTATAACAGGGCTCAGCATACTCCATACTGCTCAATGCAGATACACTGTGTGTCACTACCTCTTTATAACAGGGCTCAGCATACTCCATGCTGCTCAATGCAGATACACTGTGTGTCACTACCTCTTTATAACAGGGCTCAGCATACTCCATACTGCTCAATGCAGATACACTGTGTGTCACTACCTCTTTATAACAGGGCTCAGCATACTCCATGCTGCTCAATGCAGATACACTGTGTGTCACTACCCCGTTATAGAAACAGCAATTATGGGGAAGAGTAATAATAAGGTAATTAAATTGCATTTTTGATCTGTTTCCCAGTAATACCTCAAGGCTATAGAGTAGGGGTAGCAAAATGAAATAATCTTAAAATGACTAATGTCTTATAATTATTCTAATTACTGGTAATCATCACCCATTTCCTGATGAGCTGTCACCTCACAGTCCCCTGATTCAATTAACTTTATGGCAAGCGAAATCTTTGGGAGGCGGGCAGGCATTACATGCAGACTAATGCAATAACTGGAGTCATTTTGGATTGGATTAGGACAAATTTAATGATGTGTTAATCAGATCTAAATAAATATTGCTCTGCGATCACACGATTTATTGCATGCTGTTGAATTTCCCCCCAAAACATCTTTCTCCAGTTAAGAAGGGTCATTGTGTTTGGCCCGATGGTAACACTGGGGCTGTCCGGAGACATGTTTAATTTCAGACATAGGGAATGACCCAGGATGAAAGCTGAGGAGAGGCCCTGAGGGAGTTTTTATGCAGATCATTAGCTCAAGAACAGGTACAGTATAAGAGAAGAAGCCATTTCTTATAACAACCGCATACAGTTCCTCTGTCTAGCCAGCAGGCTGCAGCACGGCTAGCGCTGCTTTGCGTTGTTAAGGACCAACGGCTTTATCCATAACTGAACAAACACTGCAATAGAAACTAGCAAGAAGACGTTCGATTGCCGTTCAGAGTTGTTTCTTACTAGTTTTATAATATTTTCGTTGTTTTTCTCCTTGTCACAACAAGGGAGGCAGACAGAGCCCATTGGCTCCCAACAGTGCCCTCCCTCCCAAGTCCTTTTCACCCCACCTGTCTGCTCTGTAGGCTGTCAGATTATGTTTGTGTCAATCATTCTGACGAGGGATTCTATTATTTCTCTGTGGGCTGGGAAATGAATCACATCACCTCCGGCAACCACAAAAAAAAAAAAAACACCACACACACAGGCCCATACAAAAGAAAAACGCGCCAGAACCTAAAAGCTACAGGCTTGCGATTGAAAACAATTCCCTTTGAACTACTGAGAGATGTGCACCACGCCAGGTAGCTAGGATCAGCAGGGGCTGGCTGGCAGGTTGGAGGAGTCAGCCAGGGGTGAACATCAGATTAGCACTCAGGAGCTGACAACCTGGTTCCCCTCCCAGCACTTTGAAAGAAGAATAGCAAAGTCAGAGAGGGGCTGCAATTGAACGGTTTTAATTAGGGATAATTACTAGGAATCTCCTGCCAAAGAGAGAGAGAGAGAGGCACCCAGCTTCCCGTGTCAGAACAAAAAAGATTTGGGTAATTATAGTCAACACCATGGAGAGATGAGAGGTGCACTGAGGTGGAAAACAAAATACTTGATCATCAAGACCCCTATTCACAAAGCTTCAGCTCCTGGTTTTAATGGATGAAAAAAACTTTGATGTTCATGGGACTCTTCAAGAATGTTGCTGGGTTGTTAAATAAAAGTATAGAGAAAAAGTTTCATGAATACCACACTTAAAAAAACTAAAATTCTGGCATAACACTTTGTGTGTGGAGCACATTGCCAAGGTTTTCAAATGTGGATTTGTAACTGGACTACCTTTAACTGACTGTTACTGTTAGTAACTCAGCATGAGCAATGATGTATCACAGTGAAAACTGAAGTTCATTTATTTCATGGGTTTGTAAAACCCCTGACTGAGTTCAATTCGTTTTTCATTTTCAAGACAGGCACACTTTGCTGCTGTGTCTTGAGAGGTGCACCAGGAGAAAGGTGATTTATTAGGAGAAGACGTTCTTCCAAGGCGAGTTCACCAGCCCTGTACCTTTGAACTCAGAGATAACAATCTGGGTGTGTCTGATGATGACACAAGAAGAAGGTGTCGCCTCATCTGAAATCTTTATCTTTACCTTCTGCAGCACATTCTTGTACAAATGACCAGTGGCCTTGGAAGTGTCTCATGGTTGCATGGATTTGTCAGGTGTGACATGTGCTCCTCATCCAATACTTGCTTCTGGTGGAACTGTACTGTATGCAGCCTCCTGTGCTGGTGTTTAAACACCAGTGGAATAGCCACCATCAGTGCCAACAGCTTCTCTATGGAGACGGTCTGCTTTTTTAACCTCATACCTTTCATCATGCCATCTATTTTGAATACGTGAATCCCTGCCCCTGTGAGTCCTGCAGGAAACAATTCCCTCACAGTCTTGCGCACCACAAACCCCAAACCCATTCACAAACAACTGGCTCCAGTTACACCCAGTTCCTTTGTACATTGTTTTGTTTCATAATTATCTTTCATTTCTACCTCTTTAAGTGGGAGGTTGCTGAAACAGTTACAGGCAGCCTTTGCTACAAAAATTAATTCTGAGTACTGATTGGAAATGCGTGCCACTAACCCAGTAAATACGCCTTTTCAATAGAAATCTACAGTTTCTTTAAAAATCAGGGGGGTTAAATTCTGGAAGAGTGCACGTCATCGAGCACTGAATGGGTAGCAATAGCAAGCCACGGGGGAGAGGGTGGTATGGCAGCCCCTCTTTCATCATAGCTAGGAAGGCATTACCCACAGACGGAGAAGAACAGCAATGCGTGAGGGGTCCTCTGCACCCCTGTACTGCACAGATCCAGTCATACCATCCCTTTCCTTATTCTCCACTCGCGCTACCTGACATGTTTCATTGCTCTGCAGTGCAGACCCGTCTCCCTGGTATAGCTGGGAACTGGCAAGCTACTTTTGAACCCGTAACTATATTTAGATAGATTTCAGAAAACAAAATCAGTACATAATAGATATAGATAGATACTGTCTATTTTTTTTTTCTTTCTCATATGGGAAGGAACAAACCTCTGGCCAGAGAGCTTGCAAACTACAGGGAAGAGTTTCTGCTTGACAAGTCGATCACAGAAACGAGGCGCTGCCTGTCTCTTTAAGAACAGAAACCTGAACTTAAACAAACAGAGCCCTCTGTCTGGCTGTGCCAGGATTTGTCACAAAGCGAATCGAATTAATTTCTACCTAATTGAGCTCCAATTATCTGTACATAACTCATCTCAGAGCTTTCTGGTTTTTGTTGGGTTTTTTTTTTTTCAAAATCGTTCCTGCGTGTCTGTGGTTTGGGGTAGAGCATGTCCAATCAGAGTTCACCGGTTCAGCAGGAAAACCTTGTGGGAGGAATGAGGTATTTGGCACGTCAATGGATGTCATCCCCCCACCACTCTCTCCTCCTTTATCGAAGAAAAACACACACACACACACACACACACACACACACACACACACACACACACACACACACACACACACACACTCACACACACACACTCCATAGGAATCTACTGCTATCAATTTGTATTGTGCAGCCCCACCAGCAAGGGACCGTGGGAATTCAAAACATTTCCCCGGCCAAGAAAAGCAACAGCACTATTGTTCTCTCGTTAGCTGCCATCGAACTCTGATTAACACAGGAGCTGTCAATCAAAGTGGAGGTCTGTGTGAGTGACAGGGGAATGACAGGCAGTGCTGCCGTGGTGCAGGATGGATTCTTTCAATCTGGCTTCTCTCACTGAGTTAAGCAGAGTGCAGGGCGAGAGAAGGGGGAGCTGGCGACTCAAGGGGGCAGTATGGGCCTTAGGGACTGGGAGGCAGTGTGGAATAGAGTTGAGGGACTGGGAGGCAGTGTGGAATAGAGCTGAGGGACTGGGCTGAGAGGCAGGACTAGTCTTTAATTCACTGGGAAGGTGCACTGGTTGAAATGCTTTTCTGTTAAAAAAGATCTCTCATTGGCAACACAATTGCAGTGCTTTGGTTTTACAACAGATGATAAAATGCTGGTTATTGTAGGAGATCATATTTATTTCAGATCAAATGCATCTCAGATTCTTTTACCATATTTGTTCAAATGGCAGCATATAAAAAATATATATATTAATGCATTGAATATTCTTCATCTAACTTTTAAAATCCAGAATTGTCTCCAGAGAATCTGGGGGAGTTCTAATAAACTACACAGTAGAAATGGTCTCCCCAGTCTCCTGTAAACATGTGTTTCACCAGCTCTTGCATATCATTTAAGTAGTCTCTGCTATTCTCCTCACACCACCCTGTAAATTTCACACAGACACCCTCCATACTTCAGCCAGCACTTATAATATGATCTATTGCGTGTGTTAATATTTTAAGAGATTGAAGCAGGATAGTTCAATTGAGATGTGGCCCCCTAACACCATACTGGGGGATCGGTTGAGTGCTATCCCTGAGAGGGGAGAGAGAGAGAGAGAGAGTCCCATTTACTGAGCTACCGGCACCCTTTCAGACACTGCAGCATCTTCCTTAGAGGCCACGCAACCCAAGTACTAACAAGTTCCAGAGCAGGGAAATGATTCTAAAAGCAGCCAGAACCACCTCAGAATGTTAAGAAAGGGATCCCATTGGTTGCAAGTAGTTCTTCCTGCAAAAGCTTCCAACAGAATGGATCTGCTGTGCTGCAAAGCTTCAGTCTAACGAATCTGAAGCAGCAGCAGGCCCCTTACCTTGCTGAAGCGCGTGGCGAAGGTCCCTGTGAGCAGAGAGTGGAAGATAATGAGCGTCTCGTCCAGGTCCCACAGAAACACACGCTGGGGAGGGAGGACAGAGACGCAGTCAGAGACATAGCAGCACAGCCGATAGAGCTGCAGAGGGTCTCTCTGTACTGCATGCTGCTCTCACCTCGATCTCAGAGTCCAGCGGGGGTGCAGGGTCGCTGGCCCTCTTCCTGCCTCGCAGCTTCCCGTCTGATCCTCTCCTCTGCTGTGCTGAGTCCTGCTCCTTCTCCGGCGTGGGGGGGCTGGCGGGAGGGTGGTATTCCCCTAAACAAGAAAAACCTCATCACTGCTCAGCCTGCCCCAAGTTAGAACGAGCAACAGGAGAGCAGCAAACAGCTGAGACTCAAATCCCCAACCCCTTATGTACTATGGTAAAAGCAGCATGGCAAAATGTAACATAAGCATAGTAAAACCAGAGCACAAGCACATGAAAGCACACGGACTGCAAAACTGTAGTCCAGCGAATACGTCTACAATAAGTTATATAACATGTTTTCCTCTGTGCTTCGTGAACTTCAACAGCAGTTCCAAAGGCTGTGGCAGCAAATAATACCCTCTGCTGAAAGAGAAAACCCCAGGGAGGTCAGTAAAGACAGACTGTAGCCGGGGAACACAACAGTCTGCTGTGTAATCTGTGAGAGCGTCTCTGTATCTCCGAATCCCTCACAGCGAAAACAATGACACGCTGTGATCCGCCTGGGAGCCGCCTGCCCTGCCAAAGAGATAGGGGGCAGCTGGAATCCACTGGGGTGGTGCTAGAAGAAGAAGAAGAAGAAGAAGAAGAAGGAGTTCTCCCCTCACCTGCTAGTGACTCAGGGCTCTGGTTGGTGATGACAGAGGGGTGTTCCTGCTGTAGGTAGGAGGTTGCCGTGGAGATAGAGGAGGGGCTGACGTTGCTGGCTGTGAGGTAGGGTGTGTTGTAGTGTGAGCTGTAGTAGGGGGAATACTGGCCTTGGGTGAAGCTTGGGTAGGCAGAGAAATCCTGACAAAAAAGAAAATCTCCATGAGGAAGAAGCACGCGCACAGATACAATTCAAAGGAGATTTGCTAGTTACAAGCAGCTTTTTTTTTGTTTGTTATTTTTGCTGAAATGGTAAATGAATGTTTAATGGCGCGAGGAGATTTAAAGTAAATAGCATAAGGATTATGACTGTAAAAACAGCTTCCACTTCACTGAGTAAACAACAGTGATACAATTCAGCCAACGGTTTGTGTGTTTCTCTTTTTGGCTGCGTAAGATTTTGTTCCTGGTTGTGTGACACAGAAAAAGTGGGTGGGCTTTACCTGTTGAGAGGGGCTAAAGGCTGCTGAGCTGCTGATCCCATTGGCTCCCTGGAAAATTCCAGGCGGAATACTGTTGCCTGTGGAAAGAAAGGCATAGCAGTGATCTAATTAAGAGCAGTAATAATGTTTTAGAGTACATTACATGCCAATACGAGGACCCCCCGTGAGACGACAGGCAAGGTGTTTGGGTCAAGAGGACTTGGCAACACCTACTGCCTGAAGGTACGGGCTGTGAAGAGCACTGGGTGATTAATGGTGAAAACAGCACAGGTGGGAATTCTTGTTGCTATTAACAGGGCAAATTCATCATTTGTTATGAAACGTGTCAGAGGAATACCATCCTGCAGGCCTCTTCAACCTGTTCATTAAAAAAAATAATAATAATAATAAAAAAATTCCCCAGCTCTAACCCCTCCAGCCCGTAACCTTTTACTCCTGACGATCTCTCCTGAAAAAAACCAAACAGCAAACTCTACAGAGACTGAACAATCCCTCCTTCCCGTGTATGTGATGATACGCCTCTTAACCTCCGTCCCTGAGAGGACAGCTGATTTCACGGAGCTCTGGGAAGCAATAAAGTCAATTTGGCGCGGTGTGCTGCGGGCGCCGCTGGGATGGGGAATGTGGAGAGAGAAAGAGAGAGGGAGAGGGAGAGGGAGAGAGAGGGAGAAAAAGAGAGAGAGAGAGAGAGCAGGGGAGAGGGGTGAGGCGCTGGGCTCCACTCCTCCTCTTGTTTTACAGAGTAGAGGTAGAGCCCTGACCCCCAGCAAGCAGAGAGGGCTGCCTGACGCCAGGGTTCAGACCAGAACTAATGGGGAGCAGGTGTGCCTCTGGAGGTGGGGGGGTCCACACTGGCCTTAGATGTTATTGAACTTTCTTTGCATTTTATCACATGAAACCTCTCAGCTCCATTATAAAGACAACAGAAGAGGCATAGAGGTGAACAGGAATGCCTTGGGTTGATAAAACTTATAGACAAACGTTTTGGCTCATGTGCAAGTTTAACAGCTCAGACTACTACCTCCCTGTCTTCAACTAACCATCGGGCCACTCTGTTGGGACTCTATTTTTAGGTGTTTATTTGGAACAATGGTGGAACACGGCGGCCTTCCTCATAGTCTTGAAACCCAACGAAACCCAACACCAACTCTGGAGGCCTGGGAAAACATCCCACATCTGCACCCCGTCACGACCATTCAGAGTGCTGTGCATTTCATATGAGAGAGCGCAGAGAGTGAGTCCAGCTGCTGCTCGCTGCATGGAATAAAAAACAAGCAGCGCTGCGCTAGGATCTCATTCCACTGCCGTTCCGAATCAGGGAGGGGGGCGTCAATTCATTCCCCTTCACCCTAACAAAGGAACAATGCAGTGATCAGTGTCGCGGGGGCTTTGCTGCCGTAATTCACCAAAAGAAAATCACAGCGTACAGTACAGTCAGACAGCAATAAGAGTTTCCATGTTCTCACTCTGAAACACTGCTACGCTGAGAGATCTGATACCATGATGCTCTGAGGCCACCCTCTAAGCCAATCACATGCCAGACTTTCGTACCTGCACTGATGGCTTCAATGTTTCGGGGTGGCGAGGACACAATAAGAATGCATTTCTAAGCAGGGAGGGAGGGGCGGTGGAGGGCACTGACCATGGCTGGGATAGCTGTAGAGCGCCTGTCCCGACGGAGAACTGCTGAAGTTAGAGGCGTAGCTGAGGAGGCTGTTCTGTGCAGGAGAGTGACTCAGGCTGTCCTCTGTCTTTATACCTGGAGAGAGAAGGATCTGGCAGTCAGGGCTGTTCACGCACACAGCTGTGGCTTGAAAGGAAACGACATTCTTAGATAAAGGTTATTTCTCCTTAAGAAAAGTATCTTGTTCGGATCGCCCTTCAAATCATTTTGACCCAGCGCTGTAGAGACCAGCTTTTATATACCAGTTGATTCGAATGCACACACACACACACACACACACACACACACACACACACAAATCCCAAACAAATGTTATTGCTCGCTGACGTGACTTTAATGGGAGTTGAATCACAAGTAGAAGATTGTTTTCTTTTGTCATGAGCAGATGGTTTAGTGGTGACATCACAAACATCCCTGAACGCTTTCCAATCCCAGCAAAGCTCTAATTCATTTACCAGCACCATGGAGAGTTTGGAGGGGAGCGCTTGCTCCATGACTGCACACAGGGTTCGAAGATGTTGTGTGGGGAGGTATGAGAAGACACCTTTCTTCTGAAACGCGTTTGGAGGCTGACACACTGGGGTCAGTATGGAAGACTCAATAGTTTGGTAGTAGATCTTCATGTTACCGAAGGCACCTGGATGTAGCAGTTTATCTGCAGTGTAATATTCCAAGTGGCTGTACTCACTGTAAGGAGGCACTGTGTAGCCCTGCCCGTGGTGAGGGTAGGGTGTGTACGAGGGGGCTTGCTGGATCCCTGTGCTGTACTGGCTCTGTCCATAGGCAGCCATGGCTGGGAGCAACCCACTGGGTCTGTGGATAAAACAGAGACCTCAGGTCTGCATTCCCATTGCAAACTTCACCATGGTCAATATGCATTGTGATGCTGCAGCATTACCACATGTACAATGTTTTTCTACTATATATATATAGTAAAGGATGATATATTTGTCTTTACTATTTTAGACTGTGCTTCAATGTCCTTTCACTATGCTATTTTTTACAATGCAGTACATGTTTTTACCACATTCAGCTATAAAAGTGGGTGAAACCAGGCTACTGAAACAGCAGTGTTTGGGAACTAGATCTTTTTCAGTCTTACCTGCAGGCAGGGGTGGAGGAAGAGACTGGAGTCAAGTCCCAGGAGTGACCTGCAGATACGAGGACAAGCTGCTGTCAGACACATCAACACATTCAATAACACTTCCTGCTCATTATTATATTAACCTGCTGTACAGAAACGCTCAGCAACGATACAAAGGGGCGGATTCAGAGCGCTGCGGTCCAGTGTAAAGAAACACAGCAACGATACAAAGGGGCAGATTCAGAGCGCTGCGGTCCAATGTAAAGTGTACACCCCTTAACTTAAGAGCACCCTTATAAAAGTTTACCCTCGTAAAAGCATAGCAAGGTGTAATAAATCACAATGAAAGCATGGTAAAGCATAGGTAAGCACTGCAAAGAGTATGGTAAAGCATATTAAAAAAACATGGCAAACCAGGGTAAACTATAGTAAATGCAAAGGGAAAGCATAGGAAAATTGCAAAAATAACATGGTAAACTTAATATTTGATATTGTTATATTTATTTTACATAGATTTTACAGAGGTAAACATCAAAAACTGTTACACTGATTACAAGAAGGTATTTCATTTAACAACACCTCTATATTGCTCTTTATAGTTTGTCTATTGCACTTATTCACTAATTAACATTACCTGGGTCTGCTGTGAAGATTGATGCTGGGGCGGTACTGAACGCCTTCAATTCATCTGCAAATGGAAAATACGTTTTTTTAAGGTTTTGTTTTCCAACGGAGGGCCAGCGCTGGGTATACACGTGGGGGCTGTCACTGTGATGTGCTCTATAGAGACAGGGCTGGGTCTGTGATGTGCTCTATAGAGACAGGGCTGGGTCTGTGATGTGCTCTATAGAAACAGGGCTGGGTCTGTGATGTGCTCTATAGAGACAGGGCTGGGTCTGTGATGTGCTCTATAGAGACAGGGATGGGTCTGTGATGTGCTCTATAGAGACAGGGATGGGTCTGTGATGTGCTCTATAGAGACAGGGCTGGGTCTGTCATATGCTCTATAGAGACAGGGCTGGGTCTGTGATGTGCTCTATAGAGACAGGGCTGGGTCTGTGATGTGCTCTATAGAGACAGGGATGGGTCTGTGATGTGCTCTATAGAGACAGGGATGGGTAATATGCCTTAGTCTATTAACATGCTGTGGACTGTGCTCAGCAGTGGAACTCGAATCCCCAAACAGTTAACAGTGAGGAATGCGCCATTCTGATCTTGAGACCGAGGTTTATCTAAGAATGTGTCACTCCTGCCAAATCCAAGGTATTTGCAGAGTCTGAGAGACAATAGCTGGGTTTGTTATTTGTGGAAACGTGTCAGGTGACATGCTGTGCCAGTATTGTGTGCTTGTGTCCCTTTCCTCAGACTGTGTGTCTCTGTTTTTACATGTTAAGAGTGTTTCACAAGCTAGATGGGATCGTCGCGAGGATGGGGCAAGCTGCCAACTTTGATACCTGTGAATTAAGTTCTCACGCATGACAGTTAAGGGACAGACAGTGCTAGCGGCATTCAGACCCAGTGCAGAAGGGGTTAAGGCAAGCTGCTCTACAGAGTTCCACCAATGCACCTTCATTCTCCCATCTCCCCAGCCCTGGCTCTGCAGAGCACAGATACTACCAATGCGGAGTCCAGTCGGTATTTGAATGAGGCTGTTGGCTAGAGGAGGACTCTGTCGTCTCAATCAGTAAGATGCAGTATCTTTCACGCCTATGTCATTAAAGTGAAGTTAAAGATATTCAAACTAAATCAGCCATTACAAATCACACAGTCTTCAAACATTCCGGCAATCTTGTAATTGACAGCTTAACTCAAGTGGAAGACTATACAATCTTCCTACGGGCTGAAGAATAATAATTAGGTACACCTGGGAAAGCTGCAAGCCGTCAAATAAATTACACTAAGAGACGTTTATTATTTTTTCAGTTAGGGTTAACCCTTCGTGCTACTTAATCTCTCTCTCCAGTTCCCTTGTGCAAAGCATTTCCCTTCAGTCTGAGCTCCATGTGGCAGGCTTACAGAGTGAGCCTCCGCTGCTTTGAGTGGAATCGAAGGCTGAGGTCAGAGGTGCCCTTCCTGTTGGTGCTGCCCTGTTTTCACTGGCACCCCAATTTGGATAGGCCTCACTCAGGTCAAGGACCCAAGACTTGGTGGAGCTCAGATAAAGCTAATCATTCAAGCCCTGCTCATCTACAGGCTCAGCCCGATGTTTCGCTGCAGTGCTGTTTGCACTCAGCTCTGTTGGAACCTCTCCACCCTGCTGACTCTGCTGCCCAGTGGAGAGGTGCCCTTAATTATCTAAACCAGCTTTCCTATTGACTGGCAGTGATTACAACATACTGTACCTTCTCTGTCTGTAAATGTACATTTGAGTGCATTAATTACTTGATTTCACATTGCTGTGGAACAGCATGCAAATCTATGTCTGCTACTGCAATAGGATGTATAGACAGAACAGTTATATTTCATTTGATTATTTTATAGTGTGAGTGTATTACTGGTTTATTAGGGACCCTAATCCTAATCTTAAAACCACAATATTCACTTTTACTAAAACAAACAAAAAAATTAGTAATAATAATCTTGCAAGCACCATGTGTAAAGTTTGTCCCATTTCTTCTTTAAATAACTGGATTGTAGCAGTGTAGTAGCGTAGAGGTATTGAGAGTCACAGAACACGTTTTTTTAAAAGTCTGAGGAAAACAGCTTTTTTTAAAGCGCTCTTCTGATTTAATTTCTTACCAATGTTTGGTGTAAAACTACAGACTCTGCACTGGTGCAACCGGAAGACAACAGAGCTCAACGGTACGGGGGGGCTGACCTGGAGAGTGGTGTGGGTTCAGGGGGCGAGAGGGGGTCTCCCACTGACTCTGCTTCCAACCAACCGGACCCTGGGAACTCGCACTCAGACTCTGAGCGATCACAAGATCTAGCATTTCCTTCAACCTGGAGACAGGAAGGCAAACAGGAGGTCAGGAAGGTCTCTGTCAACCAGCGCCGCTGCAAAATAGGAAACATTCTTTCCTAGAGCAAACAAATGGACAGTGCCACATGCTGGCAGTGCTGCAGGGGTTACACAGAGCAGACTGCACATTGCTGAGCAAAGCTGTTTTTAATAGGATGGATGTGCTTGAGAAATTATTCTCATTTTCAATATCAAAGTGCATGCTCTTCAGGCATTATTATTTCACGTTCAGCTGGATGTTTAGAAGCACATAACAGTTTTCCATAGTAACTGTGCATGGCCATTTTGCAATTTCATATGCTTTCAATGGATTCAGCATTTCTTTAAATTTATTACAATACAATGCTGTTAATTAGCACGTTTCCACTGAGACATTACTATGCTTTACAACCCTCTATATGTTTTTACCATTGCATACTTCAGTAAACCTTTATAAAGGGGACTGACACCCTAAAACCAAATACCTTTATCATACAGTACCAGTATATACTCCCGTAAACATTCATTATGCTTCAAATCAAATAGTCCCTGCCCTAAATAACACAGTGCATTTCCCTAGTTCACACCCATCTTAACATCCTTCACTTACTATTTAGAGTAAGAAGCAAGAGCAAGAAGATACCTGCTTACTTCACCCAATCACAAACACAAACAGGAAGAGAGTCATGGCCAGTACTCAAGCACCACAGGTAGAACTGGCCACTGGCAGTGAGCAGAGACTCTGTGCTGCACACAATAGCATTTGTTCATGTGGCTTTACCCCAAACCAAATTCAAACAATGCCGTCTGCTTTCTATTTCCTGTTACTTCCGTAAGCTCCTTCCATGCACCCCAGACAGGTGGGTCTAGCTGTGCCCTATAATGTCAGACCCAATAGAAGAACAAACAGAAAGGGGTGAAGACTGACACAATAAAACATACTGCCAGTCAGGCTGCAGGGTGACACCCCCTGTGCACATACAATACCACAGTAGCACTTCTGTAAAAGTTAAAGGCTCACTGTCGGAAAGCTCCCTACCTTTGAAAAGTGTGTTGGTTTCAAGGGGCTCTGTTTAGTAAATCCAGCTGGTCCTGACTAAAGAATAGTCCTCACTGAAGCCAGCTCTGAACTGAAAGGGAGTCCCATTCTCCTCCCTGTCCCTACCCCCCTCCCTTTGAGGCCCTCTGGTTTGGGCACATGCTGTTGTCCTTTCCTAACCCCCCCCCAGGCTACAACAGTCTGGCCTTCTGGCCCCGCACTGCTGTTTGATCACGGCCCTGAACTGGAGTGAGCAAGAGACGGAGAGAGATACAGAGAGTGAGCAGGGAGAGATGAAGCGGGGAAAGAGAGAGGGAGGGGGGAGGGGGGGTTAAAGAGCCACACATACAGCATCAGCCACTCTGATCAATTACACTGACACAGGCAATATGATGTGCAAAGAGTGTAAAGAGATATCTGAAGAAAATGCCTGCAGTCGGGAGTTGCACACCTAGTATAGAGGGTAGTATTGGCTCTGACCATAGCAGAGCTATTCTCCAGATTCCTGCTTTTTGGCATCAGACCTGGTAAGTGGTGACGATATAGAGTTTGTTTAGACAGCCTGGGGTGTTGAGTGTTTGAGCACAGGTAGCAGGGATCACCTGGACAGCCACCTGTATTTACAGTACAGAGCTCATCGCTTGGATTTTTCTGTATTGAAAGGTAACGTGGAAGACGCTCCCAGAGACTTCTTCCTCTCTTTGTGGCTCTCTTTCTTGCAATGTAACTGTGTTCAGATGCACCAGATAAACAGCAAGGGATAAACAGAGTTGACAGCTGGGGAGGGAGGACGGTGAAGGGGTGTCACAGGGGAGTGGATGAGGAACATATGGAGCCTGGAGCCCCCGCCTACCTGGTTCAGCTTCCTGACTGCCTGGGGGAAAACACAGGGCAGACCCCACCTGAGAGGAGCCTGAACCTGCCATTAGTACCTCTCCAGAAGAGCTCTACAGGGGGTGCTTTCTGTGTGTATTTAAAACAGTGCGACTGGGAGTCTTACTCCAGGCACACCTTGAATGCACAGGTGTACCTGAATCTACATACCTGAATCTAGGAGGTGAACCTGCATTAAATCAACATTATTGAGCCTCTATGGCCATCTTGAGACTTTACATTGAGTCATGTTCATTTATGGCACTACCCAACTGCTGTAGCTGTATAATGGCGCTATAATTGTGAATGAATTCAGGGCAGACAGCAGGTATACAGATGTTCAGTGCGGGCTTGCTCTAAAAGCCTCCATTTAAACTAATACTAGGATTACATGTTCATTGTACAGTAGCACCTCTGTCTTTACAGCAGCTTTTTAAAAAGCACCAAATAACAAAACAAACCGCATCAGTATAAAAGAGGTGAATTCTTTTTGCTGTTACATGCAGCGTTAGCCTTGAAACAATTGCACAAGATCTACAGCTATGGTCAAACGTTTTGCATCACCTAGACTTTTAGGATTGAGACATAATTAGAAATATATATATATGAACATCATTTAGATATTTTATTTAGCAAAGAAACTACAAAATGATATCGCAAAAGTCTACTGGAAGACATAATAGTAGTACAGTAGTATTTCATGTTAGATTTCGAAACGTCACATTTTTCAATTTTTGTCAGTTTTTCGTTACGCACATGTAAACTAGAAAGCGGTGTCATTCAATATGTTAAGGTGACTTTATTCAGCTGGTTTCATTGGGCTTTATGAAGCACAATTAGTTAATTCTACAGGATGACGTAAAACCTTTAGCCACAGCTGTACCTGGAAAACAGGTAAGTCTTAAACATTATCCCCTTTGCTCTGGGACTCGACACCACACAGCAAGCCTCCGGGCTCAAAACGTCTGTACCCTTTGAACCCTGCACATCATAAATAACAAGCGATTCATTATTATTAGCATCATTTTTTTCATAAAAGAATAATCGCAGCAGATGCTGACAGTGATTATGGGAGCAGTAATGGGCTTGCGAGATGATTTACACGGAGCGATTACCTCACTGTCCTGGGACTGCATTAGCAGGCAGCTGATTCATCCCCTGCTGGTGCCTTCGGATAGGATTGATATGTGCGGCTCGCTCCGGCTCTCCAACAGCAGCTGAGCAATAATGAGAAGGGTGTGCGTGCAGCAGAGGACGCTACTCACACAGAGCCGTCCCGCAGGGCAGCCCTCGGGGTATCTGTCTTCATTTCAGACCCTTGGTCTACGGGTACCGTACTTGTCGTTAGCAGAATCAATCGTTTTACTTGTGATTAACTGCATTGTAGTTGGCCCAGTGTGTGTCAGAAACCCAACAAGACGGAGCAATTTTAGACCTGGAGTTCACAAACCACCAGCATTTCAAGCAAGGTCATCATCAGGTAATGGCAGTGTTACTACACTGCCATTGTAGGAGGCTGTGTGGTCCAGTGGTTAAAGAAAAGGGCTTGTAACAAGGAGGTCCCCGGTTCAAATCCCACCTCAGCCACTGACTCATTGTGTGACCCTGAGCAAGTCACTTAACCTCCTTGTGCTCCGTCTTTCAGGTGAGAAATAATTGTAAATGACTCTGCAGCTGATGCATAGTTCACACACCCTAGTCTCTGTAAGTCGCCTTGGATAAAGGCGTCTGCTAAATAAACAAATAATAATAATAATATGCAGCAGTTCTATATCAGGAAGCCAACTTAAAGTACTGGGTATTAGACTACATAACAGAAAACTGTTGGATCTCAGAGCCAGCCAATGCAATACAGAATAAAACTACTAGGGGCATCTGAACTAGGAAAATGCATAACAGGTAAGTAATTAGAGGGAAACTATATTGAACTCAGTTAAACTTCAGAGGCTGCTCCATGTACCAATGATATCACGCAAACAGATTTCGGCACAAACTCCCCTTTCTGTGCCTCTCTCCCGCCCCGGTGCAGGTAGTGATTACTTTACACTCAACAGCCGTTCGGGACAACAAGCCTCCCTTTATGAAGACTGTGGGCTCGCTCCACTGCGTGGTTCTTTTCATTGTGCTGGAAGCAGCCTGGCCCCCTTCTCACCCCCTCCCCCAAAAGCAGTGCCTCAGGACAGAGGTCAGCGGGCAGGACAGCTGGGAGGTGGACCTCCCCAAAGCAGCGGTAATGAGATTCGGGACCCTAGGGGGTTGGTCAGGTGCACTCAGCTCAGGTAGAACAGCTGGTTAATTGAGGCTACTTCTGCAGGGTTAGTTATCTCTCTGTGCACGTGTGCCTGCTAACAAAGAGGTCTGTCCAGTCAGGCAGGGGTTCATTTATAAACTACAGGAAAGGGATGGACCTGTTATTTCTACCTGAGGGGTTACAGGCATACTTCACAGCATCTTTATTTTCCTAGGAGAGGGTTTAATAAAGCAATGGTTTGTTCTTAAGTATAAGAGGAAGTAAATATTCCAAATACTAATACAGTCCTGCCAAGTGAAGAAATGTTTTTCTCTTTCAGCTCCATTTCACACAGAAAAAATGTTGTGTATCGTGACATATCCTACGGCTACGGAGCAATCTGATTAGTTGTTAAGGTTGTGAGGGTGTAGAATATCCTATTTTCTGTATAATTCTCTAGTATTGCTTCTTCTGAGTTCATTATTTGTTGTATTACTCCAGCAGAAAATTATTCTGAAAAGGCCAATTCTTGGGGAAGCATATCAGTGTCACACAGGCTACAGAGCACAGAGCAACATTAATAAGCTTCCCTGCCTCACTTCAGAAAATCAACACGACTACTGAGAAGCAAAATGTCAGTGATATGCAGTATCCTCTTAAACTGATTAAACACTTATTTTTAGAAGGTATCTGGGTAATGCTGTCTTGCTTCTATATTTTTGTAGTTGTATTGGCTTTAGTTTAATGATGACATGTTTGGTGCATTTGTTTAGCTTTTCCAGTGAAGCAGGAATTGCTGGGCTCTTCTTAAACACAGTCTTGCGTTCCCTGGCTCTCGCAGCACCTCTAAGTGCTTTGACAGAAGGCACATCTCTGTAGATCTGCAGTGTGTGTGTGTGGCTCACACAATTAGGAGCGCTGCAGAGACTTGTGTTGTGCAGAGAGACAGCTGCTGCCAAGCGTTAGGAGACGACAGATCTGGCTTGGGTGGGGGGGGGGGGGGGGGGGGTTATGGAGCCTCAGGCCCCCTGGAGAGGTCCCCTGGGTCAGGATCTGCTGGCTCTTAGCCCTTTGCTCTAACCACGAGAGCAGACTTGCCTTCTATAACCTAATGTGTATTTAGCACATATGCATAAACACTGGCCACTGCACTACAGGGCGTTTCAGAGGTGTGGAACCACAGGCTGTAAGCTCAGTTAGACAGGATTCCCCCCCAATGTGCCTACTGTGTCTCTGAGCTGACCTCTAACGCAAACATATGCCATCATTTTGAGCTACAGATATAAGCAGAGTGCACAGTTTCCTAATAGTATTGTAACAAAAGAGTTTTCCTATTGTGGCACATCAGTTTGTCCCCCATGCTCATGGAAAGGGAGGTTGGTCTTCAAGGTCAACAAACCACATTCAGGACTGAAGGGAGTCATATAAAGGACTGCTGTATTGTATGTTCTCGTCTCTGCTCTCCGTTTATGAGTCTCTCGGCACCATGACACAGAAGATCTGGTATCTCAGATCTGGCTCTTACAGGTTTAGCAAGTCTAAATGAATGAATTCAATTCTGTTGCCTACTTCTTGTAATCATCTGGAGGTATTCTTTTCCTTCCTTGAAAGTCATGTTACCTTCCATTGTTTTGTGGCCGTTGCTACTGCAAACAAGACAGAGCTGTAAAGTGAGCGTGTGTCTTTAGAAACTTCTTGTTTCAGTAAATACAATTGAACAATGAAACTTTTTAAGCAACTTGCTATTTTTTTTTTCTTTTGCTGGCCTAAAATTCTCATCCCCAACGGCTAAAACAAAATGGAAAGTTGCTAAAAACATTCCGTAGGTTGCTAAGACACTTATTACAACATTTTTTGCAAAACAGGAGAAGCTGCCCCAAGCTAAAAGACTGAGAGTGATGTCAATTAGCTTGGTGGTCAAGTTTGAAACCCTGCATGCAAGTCTTGCAAGCTTGTGTCCTCTGTGTGTAAATCAGTGCTGTTTCTGAAGCCCCCAGACTGACGCATCCAGGCGGTGTGGGTAGTTCGCCCCAGGGCTGAGTGATCCAGGCTGGGAGGAGGGGGGGAGGTACAGACAAGGACACTGCTGCTGCCCATCTGGCCAGGACTGTAAACCACAGGAACTGGCACCTAATTCAACTGCTGATTGACCGAGTGCTTACACTTATTACCCCTCCCAGACTCCTTGGAATCACCCACACACATTGGAAACTGCTGTAAACAAACAAACAAACAAGAAAAGCTGTCGTGATATGCTGCAACACATCTCTACATCTGTGCCACGGCTATATAGTTGCATCTATTGTCTCTGCTGTCAAGGTGTTACAATACAGTAGTTAATCAATGTCACCAGCCCATTTCCAGGGGTTCTTTTCCAACACAAGAGAAGCTATTTAATTACCCTCCCGAAACCTGAAGGTGTTATGCTTTACAAACAAGCTTGTGCTGACAGAGGACTGTCCCTGCAGGTTTCTGAGAGCTGGGATCACACGAGAGAACAAGTTGAGATTGCAAAGCTTGCCAGGGATAACAAGACAATGGGCACCAGCTTCTGAGTCTGTTCAGCAAATTCAAGTCTCAATAATGGGGTTTACCCAACCGAAGACCTTCTCTTCTGATCTGGGGGAGATAACCCCCCAATTAAAGTAGACTAAACAAATGGCCGTAACTTCACAGTGACGATGGGTGCTGTTGACAGGCAGTCAGTTGTAGAGCTGTCTGGCTTTCAGGAACACAATGCACATAATGGGCTGGCTTAAGGTCTGTGTATGTGTAAAGGATTGCCAATGGAGCCTGCCTAAAAGAAAGTTTCATAACTAAATCTGTGTGCAGTGTTCTAGCGTGAGCCTTAGCAGGGTGTGCAGTAGTGCAGGAGCATTACAGATTACTAACGCGCCTCAGTTTATTCGAAACTCTGCATGACGGACTGTTAATTAGTTGAAGTACACCACAATGACCCTCTCTGACTGATCCTACAGCCTCTGTGACTGGGTCAAAAGGCAAGAGTCAAATAAACTGCATCGGGCAGCCAGCTGATCAAGGGTCAGCTCCCTCTCTCCACTGACCTTCTGTCAGCCTTGACCAAAGTTGCCTCTAGTTTTTCAGTCATGTACACAACTGCACTGCTTTTGAGAATAACCTAATTGTAAGTTTAGTGAAGTACACCATGGAAACAGCACAGGACAGTGTGGTAACTACTGTCCTACAATTATACTGTAGTATGTACTGCAGTATGCTATGGGATTTAATGTAGTATTTTTACATATGGGTAAAGCACAGACTGGTATGGTGATGTACAGTTAAGCATGGTAAAGCATGGGGATAATCGTTGATAATCTTGATAAAATACGGTAGTATTGTATAAGAATGAGAATGGGAAAAAAACATGGGGCACTGCAAAATGTACCAGGGCAAAGAGGGGAACAAAAGTGAGAAGTCATGCAGGTATTAACAGCTGCCTTGCACATCCAGCCCAGTGCCACCAGGTCGATAGTGTTAGCTGTGTATCTCCATGTCCAATGAGCTAAGGTAGCAACAGCTGTGAAGTGCTACTACTTACTAATCTGAAATAAGGATCTCTTTTTCAGACTGAGCTACTTAGCTGAACTGGGTAGATGCCAGCAAACAAAAAGCACCTTTGAATGGCCACTCCTTCACAGTGACGGCCAACTCTAAACAAATGAAAGTCCCACTTGGTTACCCGAACGTAGCATATAAACCGTCACAGCAGACCTGGTAGATACTGTGTGGTACAGCTGCACAATATATTAACCCTTCACCCCTTCTCAAAAGTGACCTGTGTCGCCAATAGGGCAGTACAGAGTGACAAGGATTTTGGAGAATTTAAAAATAACTGCCTTCATGGAAAATAACTTGGAAAGCTTAAAAAATGGGTTACCCATTACTACCGCCTTTTCCCAACTCACACTTTGCTAAATATAAAGGAATCATCCTATACAAAATGAACATACTATATACAACATAAACATCACATACACAAAAATAACTTGTGCATATTTCTCTGTGTTTGAACATGAATTGCACCATATGCCTGAACAAAAAACAGCAGAAGAAAATATAGTAAAAAAAAATGTAGGATTTTCAGAATCCATATATCTTTTTTTAAATTTCATATCTCAAAAACCATGTAACACACACAGTTTCTGCTACCGACAGTAATACAATATTTGTAGCTGTGAACCTCTTTTAAAACGGCAGTGGAGGGGTTAATAACGGCTGCCGAATACTGCACGTCAACGAGATAAAGCCAGGAAAAACTGTGCTTTCTGTGAAAATATTTATCATGCCAGAAACCTTTGGCTTCAGAAGACTCAGGAATGAATTCCTGTTTTTGTAAGGGGGGTGTCTACTACAGGATGTGGAATACTCCTCTGCAGCGTGCTCCCATACCCAATCCTCGCTCCAAACACACACAATTTATTGGGTTAAGTAATAGGAACTAATGAAAGGAGGGGGGTTGAGAAGGCTGGTGAATGGGGCCCCATCTCAAGTGTACATTAATCACAGAGAGCACTAAATCAAGTCTCCTTATAGAGGGTGTGCTTAAGGTGTTATAGCTTCAGCTGGGAATTAAACTGTCCTTATCAGGAGAAGCCTGATTTCTCCATCCATATCTATCCACCTATCTATCTATCCTATTTGGAGTACCGCAGCACTTGTGAGAGAGACTCATTAAAATTCATTAAAATCTCTTGAATAATTTTAAAGAGGAGACGATTTTCTATTCAGGGATACCAAGATATTTAGTGAGCAAGTAGTCTAAGTGAAGTTATCCTGGATAAAGCTCCCCATCCCCAGCTGTGCTGCTTTCCTAGAAAAAGGAGAACATTTCAAGGTACTGCTCTGCTTGTGAGACGTCTTTAAAATATTTTGCATATTTTTAAAGAGCAGAGGGTGATCTATTCAGAGATCCTCAGGTATTTAGTAAGTAAGGGGTCTGAGTGAAGAAAAGTGGGCAATACAATCCCCAGCCCTAGTCTTGCTGTAAATCATTTGTTGTTTTCAAACTTTTGAATAATACTGTGTGTGTGTGTGCGTGCGTGCGTGCGTGTGTGTGTGTGTGTGTATACAGACATGCACACACATATTTCATCTTTCTCTCCTTCTCTCTTTTCCTCGCACACTATTTTTCTATTGTCTCTTAACCACAGACTCCTGAACCTGATGCAACATGTTTTTTTTTTCCTCTGAAAACATGCATGCTTTGTTCTAAAAGGAAATGCAACTCGTAAAATGAAATATGCAATGACAAGGTTTTTTTTTTAAATAACATTTAAGAGTCGTTGTTTTGTTTTGTTTTGTTTTTTCACAAAGCCACGGCTCATTATTGGTCTCTTTCTGGTGATCAAGCTGTTTGAACCTCACAGTAGCTTTCTCTCTCCCCCACACAAGCAGAACCTTGATCAATTCCATTCAGCAGCATCAGGTACAGGCAGGGGGTCATGTTATTGCCATTCCTTCAGTGCGGGGGACATTCCTCATGGCACCAGGAGAAACAATCACAGGTGACAATGTGGGTGTTAATGAAAAACAAACGCTTCAGTGATGTGTGTTTAATAAACCACAGGGTATTGTACTTTCCACATGTCCAAGATGATCTCAGATGTGATGTCATTTCAATTTGATCACACATGGAGAAAACAAAAGTACAAAGCAAACAAATGAACACAGCTCTGTTTCACTTCGAGGCCCCTTACAAACGTGAATTTAATGGAAAGACCCCTATGCTTGTTTATTTCATTTTTTTACTAAGAATTTGATATTTATTTATTTTATTTATTTACATTTGTGTAGCGCCTTTAACCAAGGCGCTTTACAAATTTAAACAAAATGGTACAATCGAGAAAAAATGGGTGAAGAAAGAATGTAATTTTATTGGGCTCGGGCAGGGAGAATATTGTATTGGGATGTGATATTTATTTTCTTGATTAAAATGAAATCCAGTGAATTCAGATGGAATATCCCTCTTCTAATCACTGCTCCCATTTCACAAGGTCATCGTGGGTTTTTTTTTTTAATGTAAAATATGTTTTTTTTCTGCACTAGGTTTGCAGCTGTTCAAAACCCTGATCATGACAGAATATCCCTATCGGATTTCTAATAGAACGAACAGAAAGGGAAACAGTTTGCTTTCAAAGAGAGTTCTGGTTGTATGAACATGTTGTATATTCACGTACACGCACTATACTGCAGATATAGTTATTGCTCTCTCCTGTACAGCACACATAACCCCTCCTAATGATGCTTTGAAAATGAAACTAGATTTTCTTTGTCCTCTAAAAAAAATAAAAAATCAAAATAATTTGAATATTAGGGCAGCAGTGTGGTGTAGTGGTTAGGGCTCTGGACTCTTGACCGGAGGGTTGTGGGTTCAAATCCCGGTGGGGACACTGCTGCTGTACCCTTGAGCAAGGTACATTACTTAGATTGCTCCAGTAAAAACCCAACTGTATAAATGGGTAATTGTATGTAAAAATAATGTGATATCTTGTAACAATTGTAAGTCGCCCTGGATAAGGGCGTCAGCTAATAAATAAATAATAATAATAATAATATCTAATCCAAATCCAATGATACTACAGTGACGCCTTGGGATATTAGGACTATTCTGTATATTGTGAGATTCTCATAAAAGCATGCCGGTTGTTGCTTGGAACTTAAATTCATAAATTCTAAAGCCCAGACGTAGTTTCTGGTACCCCTGCTCTCACAAATCTAGCACAGATATTACAGCCAGCGATTCCAGTAGAAATGCATTGCATGGTGATACTATTCCCTCAGCATCAGTAAATCTTACAGTTAATATATCCAGCTTACATAGCACTGTTCTGGCCTTCGCTGTGAACTTCCAAAGGAGATAGCCCCCGGTGAGCGGCTGACTCAACAGATTTTTAATGCTGACTGTTTATTCCCCCTTTATAAATCAGTTTGAAAGCTATAGAGCCCAGGACAAAGACCCTACAGTGCTTAACCAGAAGGAGCTATTTGTTTTCAGTTACATGTTGGGGGGACATGCAATATTTTTTTTTAAAGATTACATTTACTACTACAAAATAAACATTGATATTATTTTTTATTAATGGCTCTTCTAGAATAAATGTTAAAGTCACATATTAAAAAAAAATTATACAATCATAGATTTGCTGCAGATGTTGCACATAGAAAATGTAGGAATGCAATTTATAGAGTTTCAAATGGCATGTTTTGGTTTTTTTCCAGTATAAAAAAGCAATTACATTAATAAAAAAAAAAAGTACTGTTGTTTTTTAGTAAATTATTTTAGTAAATTTATATTTAAGTAACACAAAATGGTATGTTATATTTGCAATTATAAGACAGCAAGCTGTATGTTGGTACAAAAAATCTACCTCCTCAAGATGTGATCATCACTATATATTTAATAGTGTATATATATAGATAGATAGATAGATAGATAGATTATATATATATATATATATATATATATATATATATATATATATATATATAAAGAAGGGGATATATAATAGGATAAAGTTTACTAAAAGATATGCGGAACATGACAAACTCCCAGATGAACAGCATGCTAATGTAGTTCCCTTTTTAGGGTATCATGTAATTGTGTGTATTTGACCAGAACTGGTCTAATTTCGCGACTCCCGATACCAGCTTTAGAAATCATTATATATACGGTTGGGGTGAGATAAGAAGTGCCTCCACGACAGAAAGGGTTAGGGGTGACACATTGTGCTGTTACACATATGAAGAATAGACTCGACTGATTGAGAAAGACCGGCCACATAGAACACAAACAATAAACAACGCGCTTCAATAAAACAGACTTGAAAGAATCGAGGATTAGAGGGTTTAAAAAGCAGGGAGGATTTAAAGTCACATTTGAGGAGTGGATTTTTGATTTATTTTGTATCTCCGTATGGCGTGTGAAGATCGCTTTAAAGAAGCATGTATTAGCTTGTTTAAATATGTCTTTATCTGAACTGGTGTTGGTTTTTGGTTGGTTTTTTTAACAAGACAAGTTTCTTAATATAATGAAAAGAACATCAACAATGTTCTTCAGTGAACATTCCACTATATAAAGCACACAACTAAATTCCAAGTAAAAAGGACATTTACCTACAGATTAAATCGAGACACAGATCACCATAAAGGTTTATTAAGCTACAGACGGCACAGGACAACTTTTTAAAGGGATGATAAGGATGTCTATTTTTTTCTCAAAAAAATCTAACAAAAAGTTCACAGTTATATGAAATTCAACAGCATTCTTGTTGTATTACAAACGTTTAAAAACACGTGTTGACAATTTACAAAATAATAATCACATAATAATATTTAAATAATATTTAAATTAAATAAATACATTAAAAAAAACAGTAATAGCCTATCTCATAACATCGCGAGCATCACACAGAACGCCGTCTCATTAAGAAGTTGCAGGTTTGACTTTAAACACTTACCGCTATCCCTGGGAGAAAAGCCGTGAGTGTTGATCCGATGTCCTTCTCGAGTGCCGCACACAAGAAGAGATCTCTCAGCTGCGCCGCGTACAAATGAAAAACGCCACAAAATCGCAACGCTGGCTTTACCTGTTGACTATGCAGTTGCAACAGCGAGGTCAGCAAAAACTGACACCCCACTCCAGAGCGGTTAGTGGTTTGAGAAACTATTATTATTTGCTTAAAACAAAACTATTTTCTCAGGCGACGCAACATGACAGGGGTTGCTGATTTCCTACCCAGTACCGTATATCGTTAACTAGACTCACTTCGCTGTTTTGCTTCCTGTAAATACGAGCCCGGGTAGTCTCCTCGCCTCGATCTTAACCCTATACGAGGCAAAACAATGAGCATTCACTTTGTGTAGCAAGACGTATTCAACGAGACTGCTATGTGATGGGAGGCTTGCGGGAAAGTAAGGCGATGCTAAATAACTCCAACTCCAACCCCTCCTCTTTCTCTCTCTCTCGTATCCACCCCTCCTTTTTAACCCGAATCACGGGGGAGTTGGAGGGTAAGAAAGATTAGCTTGACCTTTCCAATGTGGTTAGCTCATTAGATGCTATCTGCTATCAGTTTTTCAACGGGACAAAGAGGTAAACGAGGAAAGCAGCGCTGCATTCTCGCCTCATGCCTTCTCCGGCGCAGCACAGCGCAGCACAGCGCACACAACTCAAGAGTTTTCACAATCTAATCAGGAACTCGCTCCCCGGCTTGTTTGCACAACGCTGGTCACAGGCTAATGAGTGCATACCACTTCGGGCGACGCTGACCAACAATTTAGCACTTCGATCGGTCCATCTTAACGCAGTGAAATAGCATTAGCAATTAAAAGCTGATCGAGTTATCAGTAAAATAAATACAACCTTTGTTGTTCTTTCTTTCTATTAGGAACATTAACGAATTAACACCACGGTCGATGTCTTGATTGGGTGCCTCATTGTTCTCAGAAAGTTGGATTTATTTACAGTATTGTGTAAATCAATGTATGTTATGTGTCCCTCATTGCTTCTGACCCAACAGGTAAAAAAAAATACATAGCTTATACACTGGGACAGTATTTGTGTAGTGCAGAAGTCTCTTAACTACGCGGTTAATTTATAATTTCGTTAGCACAAAACTCCCTTTCTTCATGAAAGATATATATGCTACTTAAAGATAAGTAACATGAAGACTCCGAGGATCTATGCAATTCTTAATATTACAACTGTTTAAACAACTGCCAGTGAAGCTTTATCTCGTAAAATGCTGCTGTGCACTCTGCATACACAAAGAAGCTACTGGTCTTGTTTATAACGTGCAGTGTGTGAAAACTAAAGCTATATCCTGATGGATTCCACAAATCACGGAAAATGCATTTTTAACATAAGCATCCATTTAAAACAATAGCTCGAGATAGGCCTCCTGTGTGCATCAAATATACCCGGACAATCTCAGAAAACTGGGAAAGTTGGTGCAATAAAATGATTTGCATGTATTAAGACATCATCATACCTCATGAATCCTACACAGAATGTTAACTGCATGTCAGTCGCTGTGTTCCCACACGAACGCTGCTGCATCTCAGCAGGGTATTTCCAGAGGTGGATTCCATTTATTTCGCGGGGTGTTCGCGGTAAGACAAGTATTATATTTACTGTACGTGTCATTATCTGTTCTATCACTGCTCGTACAAGTAAATGAGCAACATTTCTTCTGTCCATAACCGTACAACAGCACAGCTTCATCCATTCTCTGTAAAGCAACCAAGCGCTCAAACCCAGACGCTGCTGAAAGGTGATCGGCGCGCGCCCTAGTTCTTTCGTTTCTTACACCCCGGTTATGATTACTATCATTGGAAAAGCTCATTTAATTGATGAAGTTTATTTCAATAATAGTCACCACATATAAACACATTGTTTTTATTATTGATATTATTTGTATGTATTCCGTACCTCGATAGGAAACAACAAAGAAAAACATTGCGGGCCAACATTTCTGTATCACCTAGAATTCTAGGGTTGAGAGTTTTTTTTTTAAGTATATGAACATAATTTAAATGTTTTATTTAACATCATGTAATCAAAGCCACTACAAAATTATATGGCAAAGGTGTACCTGAAGCCACAATGGTCGTACAGTATTTCATGTTAGATTTCGAGATGTCATATAATACATTTTTCTTGTCAGTTTTTCGTTAAGTATCTGGAAAACTACAAAACGGTTTGTAATTCAATATGGTAACGTAACATTATTCAGCAGGTTTCATTCGACTTTATGAAGCAAAATTAATTAATTCTATACATTTTTGGCCATAGTGGTACATGCAACCGTAGCTACATACAAAAAAATCAAATACAACTATGGATACCGTTTAAAATGGTTTCGTTTATATGTAATTTGTTTAATATTTTTTTATATATTATTATTATTATTATTATTATTATTATTATTATTAACCAGACACAGTCCTGAAAAGACCAACAATTAGTTGCCAATAGATTTTTATTTTGTTATTAAATAATAATAATAATAATAATAATAATAATAATAATAATAATAATAATAATAATAATAATAATAATAATAAAGATTCATTTGACATTTTAAAACACTGGAGCAAAATCTTAATAAATGTAACAAATATAGAAATACGTATTTCACGAACTAATCAGATTTCAGCATAGCACACAATGCCACCTGGTGCCTGAATGTTGAAATCCTAAACAGAAAGGATAGTATCTTTATATTTCAAGCGCATTTAAAATGTATGTATGTATGTATGTGTGCATGTATGTATGTATGTGTGCATGTATGTATGTATGTGTGCATGTATGTATGTATGTATGTATGTATGTGTGCATGTATTTAGTTTGCAGATTGACTCTCTGACAGTCACACACCGCATACACACAGTCTCTCTGCTGGTAATTATAAACGGTATACAATTCAATGTATAATTGAGAGACCAAGATAAAAAAAAAAAAAAGTGCTGCGAGACTGGAAAAGTCCCGTAATTATTTGTGCAATGTACCTGAGTAACGTGATCCGCAGCCAGCCCTGTCAGCCTTGCATTCACCCTACGGAAGGATGGGCCGACTCCCTCGTTATCTAGCGATGGGGTGTCAGGTACAGTGCCGTAAGAAAGGAAGTCACTGTAATCACATTTCCTTTCAGAAGTACGGCGCTGGTAATCCCCTTGTAATCACACACAGCGCGCATCCGCGGGTACAGCTGCCTGAGAATCCGTGCAGCCGAAGCGCCTGCCCGGGCCCCGCCTCCGCTTCTCAACGAGCCGGTCCGCAGTGCCACTGGAACCGGGTGGAGAGAGCGATTTCAACCTTCTCCTTAACTGAAAGACGGTGTTTCAAAACTGCTGCAACACAATTAAAAGTGGGTCTCACACAAGCGTGATAAAACTGGATCTTTATAACAATTTAACAAACCAGTAATGGCAACTGGGAATCTGGTGTAAAAGTAAAACAACAAAAAAAATTAAAAACAGAAAAAACTGACATTATTCTGCATCGGTATTAACTTATTTGCAATAAAGTGAACTCTAGAATATACCAAACTGGGGCCTATTCCAGTTTTGTTGCAAACCCTTCACATGAGGCTCTTATTCTGGTGAATTATTTTTATGCTATTAAACAATGTGACTTGTCAAAGTCTGTCAACCTCATTATTATGTGTATCAGAGGAACAGTTAGATATTCATCTGCCATCGTTTGAGCTTAGACACTTTACTAGGAACAGGTTACTTCCCCTTCCCCTTGAACATTAATAATCACAACTGTACTTTTCCGTTAGTATCTGAGTGCTGTCTGTTAGCACTGGCACTGGAGTCTCGCAGGAGGAATAAAACTGAAACACAAAGGTTTAAAAAAAAGATCCCTGTTGAGCAGAATTTGATATAGATTCTGCTGCAGAGGGCAGGGGTGCTGACAGCTGTACAGAAATCCAGCATGTAGGGACCCTGAGCGAGCACACTAATAGACAGACTGCACAGCTAGACATTACTGTACTTTTTTAATATGCAGTGCTGTCACTGTGCCTGACCACACCACCTCCTACTCTACAGCTCTGGTATCACCTCGCAGAGCTCCGCTCTACCTGCTTCACCACACTGCCTCCCACACCTCTCATGTCAACCTCATCATTATCTTCATCCGAGGAAAAGTTCAATATTCATCCCCCACGATCCTCCCTCCCTATCCTGTCCTGCCCAGTAGACCACGCTGCCTCCCAGTCCTCAGCTCTTACCCAGTGTGCCGCACATTGCCTCCCAGTCCTCAGCTCTTACCCAGTGTGCCGCACACTGTCTCCCAGTCCTCAGCTCTTACCCAGTGTGCCGCACACTGCCTCCCAGTCCTCAGCTCTTACCCAGTGTGCCGCACACTGCCTCCCAGTCCTCAGCTCTTACCCAGTGTGCCGCACACTGCCTCCCAGTCCTCAGCTCTTACCCAGTGTGCCGCACACTGCCTCCCAGTCCTCAGCTCTTACCCAGTGTGCCGCACACTGCCTCCCTCCCAAGTCCCCTTCTTGAGGAGCCCAGCCTGTGAAGATGCATTCGATACCATTACCTTGTTCCGCAGGAATGTCGAAATGATTTCCTTAATTTTATAATGCAGAGGGCTCCCTTTGGTTCAATTTTCACCAACATAATAAAAAGCTGGAGTTGCAAGCGAAGCGGCGGCATCTGTTTTTCACATTGACGTGGCTTTAATGATCAGCTAGTAAAAGTTAAATTTGACGGAAATTATAACAGATGTTCCAGGCAATAAACTCTGGATATACACGGTCTATCAAGCAGCTCCAACCACCTCCTGCATGGCTCTTTATATCACTTTTTTGTCTCTCGTAATTTATAAAGTAGAAAGTATTTCTAAACAGAGCTTTAGCTCCAGTGATGCTGTGGAAACACTGTCCTCCGGATCTCAGCAGGTAACTCCTGTCATTCTCACCAGAACTCCTGCCTCCTAACAAGATTAATCAAACGCCCTTGACTTATGTCAGGAAGCTCTCCCGACATCACTGATCTTCACAAGAAATCCTGTGATTGGCATAGTGGACAACACAGGGCCATGACTAGAAACGCGGTCCTCTGCACTGGTCAGAGTGAACAGCATCCTCTCTGCGGAGCACGAGGATTGCACTGCAGTGTTCCGCTCTCCTCTCTGCACCTGCTCACTCTCTGCACTCTGACACCACCACATCTCTCACTGCGTTTCCTCTCATTCACACAGACAGGGAAGACTCTTATATTAGCTAGTCCTACCACTTCTTTACATCAAGGGTCTATAGTCAGCTACTTGTGGGAAACTGTCACTCGGCTGATGACTGTTTTAGCTTTTTGATTTTTTCCTTCACATTTACCAAAGTGCACATAATATAGATGCAATACACCGCAGGTAAATATTGAACTTCAAAGTATTGCAATTGCCTGTCTGTATTCATGGTCAGATTTATTTAATAGCAATACACAACAATGCAAAAAAAACCAATGCATATTGAAATAAGAACCATGAACTTGTGGACCAGGGTGGAAAACAAATGCCTCTGCTGATTGACAGTGCTACTGAATTGCCTGTCAATCAGGGTTTCATGATAAACACCTAGAAATCTTCCCATCATACACAACAGGCTGAGTATTAGTGTGAGAAGGGGAAGCTCAGATTGTATAGCTCCCAGGTTCTCACGGGACAGTGTGGCAGGCAGGGCTGCAGGCTCGGATACCCTGGGAGCTGGCAGAGCAGAGAGGCTTGTGAGAGGTGCTGGAGGAATGTGCTCACCGCGAGACAATGGCACTGGGAGAGCTACCTGCTGGACCTGACAGCGACGAGACTGCAGAGAAATGTTTGAACACCGCTGAGGTATTCCGAGGACAAAAGAAGCAGTGTGGGAAATGCTTTGAGGGAAATCTTCCATCGAGAACAAACCCTGGGGTCCTGCTTAACTCGCTGAGAAAATCATATTGCTTTCTGTCATTCGTGACGCTTCTGACAAGTAGCAATCCTAAAATACCAATAATAATAATAATAATAATAATAATAATAATAATAATAATAATAATAATGCCAAGCGCTGCTACATTTCTATTGGAGAAATCAAACACACATGACAGTCATCAGTAAGTGAAAAGACCAATACAAATAGAAACACGTGTATTATTTAGTGGTGTCTGATATACCATAGATATGGAATGTAACCACTGGGGGGCACAGCTTGTTATGCAGCAGTGATGTTTTCTATGATATTGCTACCACAATAACAATGCCACTTCCCTTTGCTCCTCCACAGTATCAGGGTGTTGCAGCCGCCTACCTGCCTGCCTGGCTGACAAGGAGACAGAAAGTGATTTGTCTGCCCCCCTCCCCCCCCTCCTCTGTGTTGATTTATTTCGGCTCGCTCTCTCATTCTCCTGTTTCACTTGCCCAAGGCAGGCTGTCAGATGATGATTCCTCACCGGAGACACCTCTAAGAGACACACTGCCAGCCCCTAAGCATTAGGGAGACTGTCTTGACACTGTAGGGTGTCATGGGACGTGATGTTCAAAAAGGGGGGGGTGGGCTACTGTGTTGTCAGTGTGAGGATCAGGAAAGGGGTTCCCTTCCTTAGAAACTGTTACCTGGGATTTCTTTAAAAGGTCGAAATCTGCATAAAAACAGCTCAAAATGCCATGCAGTATTTATAACTCATTCACATATACAGTAATGTCATTGTGCAAACCCCAACACTGCACACGTGGTTAAGGTGCTGGATCACATACACTGCCGTTTTGAAATGCCCCCCCTATCAGTGAGGTGAGAGGAGGTTAAAAGCTCTATAACCACACATGCAAACAAGCCCAGCTCTTTTGCACAGTGGTTAAGACACTCGCTTGCGATGTGCGGGGTTACCCGTTCGCACCCAGCCTCCTCTCTGTTACATGTAGTCAGTCCGGCTCTTTGCTTGGGTAGCATTGTCTTTTTATTTAATATGAATTATAGACAGCGGTGTAATGCACAATAAAATGCTTTTTAATATATTTTTTATACTGGAACTCATCAGCAGCTGGCCACACCCCCCAGGATGAAGTCACACAGAGAGGGTAAGGATCCTAATAACAGCACACCAGACACCCAGGCAGAGAAGCCAAGCCACAGTCTTTCCTTACAGGGCAAGCTGGCCCTCAGTCCAAGGATGCATGTTTATAAATAACGCTGCACCCTCAGTGCATGGTGAAAATGCAACCTGTGTTACTCCCTGACGCACTGTGCTGGTCAGTGCATGGTGAAAATGCACCCTGTGTTACTCCCTGACGCACTGTGCTGGTCATGGCCTAAATTAGGAGACAGAGACACAGACAGAGATAGACAGATCTCACATATCTTCTCCAAGCATTTCTTGAGAAACGCCCCCAACAAATATTGGAGGATGTGAGGGCAACCCTCATTACGTGCATTGAGATGTCAAATTGAATTTTTTCTTTAAGTAAAGGTTCTTTGAAGTTTCTTTTTTGAATGAGTCCCGCATGACGCCTTTCAAGTGGGCATAGCCTTGCTTGTATTTAATGCAAACAGAGTGCCAGCAAAGAGCCTCAGAGTAATCCCTATGTTGTGTACACAGTCTGCAGAGTGGAGGTGAGAGGGGAATTCCAAGGCAATTGAGCTGTGATACTGAAAGAGATGTAATAGGCTTCTTCAAGAAGTGCCAAGAAGAGAAACCTAGCACAGGAATAAGAATACTACTACTACTGCTACTACTACTACTACTACGACTACTACTACTACTACTACCCTGTACGCGATGACGCTCCACACCCTCCACTTCCTCGCCCTCGTCTCCCGCCGAGACACCGCTTGGCGGGAGACCCTCCGACCACCGGAGGGCGTCGGTCCCCAGTGGGAGGCCCTGTACTCCCCGCTGGTCTCCAGGGGAGCTCGGGACTTGGGGTGGAGGGTCCTGCACGGAGCGCTCGCGTCAGGAGAGATCCTGCGTCACTTTACCGACTTTCTGCGGTCAGTCCGAGTCGGTAAGCCACATTTATTTTTTGTGCGCCAGGCTGCAGCCGTTTTTCATCTTTTTGAAGAACCTTTTGCTGCAGTTCTGGCTGCATTTTTTTATTTATTTATTTCTTAGCAGACGCCCTTATCCAGGGCGCCCTTATCCAGGGCTCCACCAAAAAGAGAGACCTCCTCGTGAATCTGCTCCTGGCTCTTGCTAGACTCGCCATCTACAAGACCAGGAAGCGTAAGATGATCGGGGAGGGTCACTTTGACTGTGGGCCAAGTTTAGGGCCCTTCTCCGTTCAAGGGTTAAGTTAGAGCACGCCCACTCGGAGTCCACTGGCGACATGCCATCATTTGTCGACCAGTGGGCTCTGGGGGGTGTGCTCTGTACCACCTTCCCTTTTGTATTAAACATTTAATTTACAGTCCTTTTACCGGTTTTTCTGTTTATTAGTTATCGCCCAGTCTTGTTAGCACCCCTTTATAGAGGTGCTAAAGTGAATTTTTTCTCCGGCCACCACTGGGCAGTCGGTGTAGTCCGCCCTCTGGGCAATAAATAGGACTACTACTACTACTAATAATAATAATAATAATAATAATAATAATACTTTTGGGTCTGTCTGTTAATCTATTGTCTCTTGGTTTGAACACACGAATCAAAGCCAGTAGAACAGTGTTTCGAATCCCAGCTTTGACATTTAACACAGTAATGCGATAGCGACATTTTCGCCCGAGTCTCAAGCCACCTTGAAGTTCGAGTTCCTTTGTAGTTAAAGGTGCTCAGGGTGTGCCGGAGAAGTGCTGGATAGATTCATAGCCCCGGAGAAGGAAAGAATCATTAAGGCTCTAGGTTTGCAAAAGTGTCCTTTTCAGTAAACAAGCGTATGGCTCTGATGTTTCCATACAATGACCTTGGAGGGTTGGGAGAGAATTCAGCCCCTTGTGTGTCAGCCCCAGCCCAGCAGCAACACCCCCTCCCCCATCTCAGCTGGTACAATGTGTGCAATATGTTTCGATATCTGATTTAGCACAGGGACAACGAGGAAATACATACAGCACGACTCTACTAACGCAAATATATTATTCATTAGCATGTATCGGATCCATTAAACAAACCAAATCAATGATAAAAAGCAGTGGCAAGTAATAAAAATCAATGGCTGGTATTAGATACAGATGTCTTTATGGATTGGTGAATTTAGTGTGAGCCTGGCGGAGAGGAATGAAACTGGAGCTGCTCCCCTCTTTCCTCGACACTACTCAGCAATGCTTCTATCAAACAGCCTTGTCCGCCAGCTCCACGGGGTCTTCATATCCATTTCAAACACTGCAGAGGGGGGACGGGTCACCCCACTTCCCCTGACGCAGCCTTAAACGTTCACCCCCACTTTGTTTAGGACAGACCCATAAAGATTCCAACTAAAGAACGAGAAGTGGGTCCCCTCCATCTGTCACCCATACTAGTTATTCAGCGTCTTTATAGAAAAAAAAAGAATGTGGCTGCTTGTGGTTCCTTGGAGATATATATAGAATAATTTTAAAAAATTCATGAAGCAAAGTGCAATATAGTGGCCCATGCTATATATAAACTTAAACATTAGCTAAAGGTTGAAACTAATTATTAAAATACTGAGTTTTCAGTTTATCAATTACTTTTCTTCTTCATATAGATAGATAGAAATATCGGAGTTTTGCTCGTCATTTATTTCTTAAAGTTTAGATACTATTCTAGCCCTTAGATTCACCATTGTGGTCATAAAACGATGTGTTAAATATTGAAGATGACTTGTGCATACATAATGTTGAAAAATAGTTTAAAATTACAGATTACTTAGTTTACATATATAATATATATATATATATATATATATATATATATATATATATATATATATATATATATATATATTCATTATTTAATTCTAATGATTGTAACACCGGGAATGTTTGAAGAGTTTCGTCCCCTCAGGATATTCAGAGGAGATGTAAACCTCATTACTGAAAGAAGCTGACCTGAGGGGGAGGACGTGCTTGTTCTGTTTCTGAGAGCTGGGAGAAAGTCCAGGAGTAATGTGTTAATTTCCTCCTCATCTGTCAGCAGGCTTCAGGCGCTGTATATCCACAATATAACCTCTCACTCTGCGTCAATCACACACTCCACTCCCAGACCCAGCTCTACCTGCCCTGCAGAGCTCACAGTGCCTGCCTGTGTCTGTGTGTTTAGAGGGGCTAGAGGTGAGGGAGAGCTGCCTGCTGTGGTACCAGCAAAAGGCCTCGATCGCCATCAAACCCCCACACACACACACACACACACACAACAGAAAGCATCAATCAGACTGGGCACCAAATCATACCTACTATCTTCAGAAACATCTTTTTAATTCCCGATAAAGCTAAGGGGATGATTTGAGGAATCTGTACCCCTCTGGGTTAAGTCACAGATGAGTTGTTTTTAATCCAACACAAAGACGGGCCACACTCTTTCACCTGGTGCAGAAAGACAGACCAGTGGAAAGCTGCACTATATTCTTTGGAAGACGTGAAACGTTCTCAGGACCACTGTATCACACCGCTTACAACTTAGTAGGTGTGTGTGTGTGTGTTGGAATTAAGAACTGATTCTCTCAACTGGCCCGTCGCTGAAAATCCTGGCCCTTTCTACACCTATACCTCAATCTTTCTTTCTTCGCTGTATCGCTGCCTTGAAACGGACACGCTGTCATCCAGCTCCATGTTTTTAAATGCACAGCGCGTGCGGTACTGCTCCACACGCAGCCCGGCCCGGACTCAAAGCCCATCCCTCCTCCTTGGTCCGCAGGCAGCTGTGATTAATGAAATGCCTGCAAAGAGGAAGACCTGCTCGGAGCCCCTGCTGTCTGCCCTGCATTATTGATGAGCCATGCCGGGCGCACAGGGCTCAGTGTCCCATCAATTATTCAGCTCGGGCTCCGTAGAGGCAGATTTCTGTAGTGGATGATTTAATTATGTGACAAGTAAAAAGGGTTTTAAGGGCCGGACCTTTCTATTACCTTCATCGTTTTATTGATAAACTTAAAGATGGAAATGAATGGTAATGTATTGTGAGCTATGATTTATTAATGGGGACTAAGTGCCCTGTTTAGGTTTGCTTCTCTCTCTCTCTCTCTCTCTCTCTATATATATATATATATATATTTCTCTCTATTTCCTCATTTTTTTCTCTCCATCTTTCTCATCCTCCTTTTCTTTTGCACTCTCTCTTTCTCTCACACACTCCCTCATTCTCTGGACCAGTAGGGCAGGAGGCAGGAGTGTTTGCCTCTGGTTTGGTTTCTGTGTACAAAGTGCTCGGTTGCCAGTGGCTGAAGATGTTCAACACAGAATTAGCTCATCTCTTCAGAAGGTGGCAACTGCATGACCCCCTGTCTGTGATACAGGGAAGAATAGACAGCTGAGAAAGTCTCTCTGTAGCTGCAACAGGAATAACATAAACAGCTCCTCTGTCCTTTTTTCTCCAATTCTGTCTATTAGGCACATCGCTCTCTCCTTTTCACCCTCGTCCTCTACTCCCCTCTTCCCTCTCTCTCTCTTTCCCTCTACCCCCCTCTCTTCAAGAAGCCTGTTTGACATGAGGAATGATGAGCATTTTCTCAGTGGAAACTAGATCCCAGCCATCGATTGCACTTTCACTCCATCCAGACGACCCCACGCTACCCATCACTGCCAAGCCGGGGCTGGTCTCCTTCTCTGGTTGGGAGGAGTGTTGATCCACTGCAAGTCAGCCCTCTGCAGTAGAGCTCATTCAAAAGAAGACTCGCACTGTAGAGACTTCAGCCACAGCTGGCTGCTTCCCCGGGCACACATATAAATGCACGCTGGTTTCCTGACTCTGAATCCTTTACTACTTGATTTCCATAGTTGCAGTCTGGGACACAGAAGCTCCAACTAGTCGGGACCCGCGATTGTGCCTCTTTAAAACCCTAGGCTTTCTATTCTGCACTGTCCACCATGTCCCGGGGTCCAGCTCCTCTGGGTAACGTGGTGTTCATACAGGGTGGGGAGGGTAGGAGACATGACCAGGGTTTTCTAGGCAGTGCAGTGGATTTGTGAGTTGGCACAGAGTCTGAAAGTCTGTGGGATTGTGGGATTGCTTCTGTGTAAATTAAAATCTCCCCTGAAGACCCACAGAATGTTCTGCCAGTTCTACTGCAGTACGAAGTTAGCAACACCTTTTTAAATTACAGATAGAAACAATGGGCTCAATTCACAAAACCTTAGGACTGTTTTACAGAATGTTTTCTAAGTGTGTTTATAAACATTCTCTTAGGTCAGACAATGCTTTGCAAATTTAAAATAAACTAATAAAACTCTCTCTGAAACAAATAAAAATGGGGTTTGTGAATCACAGACTTTATTTAATTAATCAAAACTGGACGTTAACAAAACAGGCCTATCTATATCAGTTCTTATTAACAGCATTTGTATTGTTTTAAGAAGGCACATCTTTCTGAGAATCGGGTCCAAAGCACAATAAAAACCAAGCAGATCTTAAACCATGAATGATGGTGTTACAAATGCAACGTCACCGTTGAGATCCAGCCTCGCACTGGAAATACTATTGCATCCACCCACCTCCACTACGAGCAACACCGGGAACACAAATAAAAGAGGGATGATGTCAGGACGTTTCAGTAATACCACTGTGTGCATGGGACCAGCCTTATTTATACTGGCTCGAACCATGGCAGAGGCTACAATGCACAACCAGCTGTACACATGTGTTAAGTATTGCTGGTTGCTGTTATTTATTTGGCAGTGGTAGCAAGCCTGCTCCAACCCTCTTGACGTCTGGTATTAGACATCAAATTCATTGAGAGAGAGAGGGAGGGAGAGAACCAAACAGCTTTCCTCTGCAGAAACTGTGGTTTTCACAAAATGTTGATTTTTTTTTATTTGATCGACACTCCCGGATTGCAACGAGCATCAGCATGTTTCTGATTCAAATCTCACCTCACCAACATAGCCCTGAATGCAAGACGGGGTCCCTCACACCCTCCTGCCTTCCATACTGGACACACCCATGCCTGGAGTTCACATAGAGATGCCAATAGTCTCTTTATAGGTGGGACATTGTTATTTGTTTAGCTTATCACTGTCCTTTACACCACTTTTCTATGCTGTTACCTTGATTTTTCACTGTAATATCTTGCAAAACAAATTCTATTCCATGTGTGTCCTAAGGAGGCATGACCAACTCAGCCAGCAATGTTTAATTATGTTTACTAGAAGTTCTCATCAGCACTACTGGCTGTCTGCACACTCTTCCAATGCCCCCCTTCATCTCAAAGCAGCCCTCTCACCCTTATGCATCCACTAAGCCTGCCATGTGTGTACCAATGTGTGGATCGGGACTGTGAAAATGGAATCCCCTCGAATGTTATCTGTGGATGTATACAGTATGGGGTTTGTAAGTGGCACTGAGATGTGAGCCACTGATTAGCAGCATTTCAAAGGCAGAGTAAGCACCTGAATGGGATCCTGAGAGCAGTGATGCAGAGCGCTCCCACCTCCCCTCCCTGGAGCTGCGGGAGGGGGGTGAGAGGTGCAGGAGCAGAGCTGGTGACTACAAACTGATCGGAGGCAGACAACCACGACTGGCCACACCACCTGGTGTCGTGACAACAGCGGCTTGTACAAACCAGGCTTCATCGCGAGCACCAGAGCGAGGATTAAAGACAGCAAAGAGGCGGGTTTCATTGAGGATTTTTCACAGCGTACGTATTCTACAGCACATGTCAGCAAGTTCAGGCACCATCTCATTTTGTTCTTGTATACCTGCACATGTGGAATGCTAGACATGACTTGAACTTGGTTGGCTCCACTTGCACTCTACTATACTATACTGTTCTGAACTATACTACACTGTGGGAGGAGCCAAGCAGTAATAAACAAGCCAAAATCGACCCCCAAACTGGCTCAATCTAGCGGCGCTGTGCCTTATCGTTTGTGTCTGCCACTGGCATCACCAAGTCTCTACACTTCTACAACAGCTAACAGGCAGAGCTGCACTACTCTAGTTGTGGCTTCAAGTTAATTATAGGAACATGGCTGATAGCAGACAAGAGTATTCTTGGTTTAATTACAGCACTGTCATTATCTCTATGCCATCTGAATCCTCTAGAACCAAGAGCTAAATAATATATGAGGGGCAGGGTGCCAAGCTGCAAGCACAGCGTGTTCGCTCAGTGATTTAAGAGCGCAGGGGAACGAAAGCGATGCGGCGCACATAAATCAGCAGGAGCAGGATAATAATGTCATCGTGAGGCACAGCCAGACCTTCACCAAGGTAACCGAGACGTGTGAGAACACAGCGCAGAGACAGATCCCGGGAAAAAGCAATCCCCATCACGAAATCAATAAACAGGACAGCGCAGAGAACGCCATTCCCCTGCACCGAGCCCTACAGCACTGAACCAGACCCATGTTGACATGTACAATGCATCGTCAACATGGCCAAACCGTGAACGAATGGAACTGTGATACTGTACAGCGAGTGAGCACTGCAGTCTCATTTCTACCTGACAAATCTCAATCCCAGCCAACGGCGTTCACATTTTCATGGCTGAACGTGATCCTCTGTGTTTTTCAGAGTGCTGGTCTCTGCGGTCAGAAGTAAGGCGTGCTCCCATTCCCCTCTCTCTTCTGGTCACCAGCAGCACAGGAGAATCAGCTGGAACTGCCATGAAGGTCAACGCAGTGGCGTTCCAGTAACAGTTACATTAAAATAGATGTTCAGACTTTTACAGCTGCCTGAATTCTGGAACTCCACCCCTGACTTGAGCCTTCAGATTAAATGTGATTCCAGAAATTACTCTCTGGGGTCCGCAGAGAATTTAACGTTCGACTCCCACCTGTAAAAAACATCCGAAAAATATTTCACAATTACATTGCATGCATGTTGAGGTTAAACACTCGCCCGCTGTGACGAAAACCGTCCCCTGAATTTGATACAAGACTTGCCGCGAACGAACTCAGAAACAGTGCGTAAAAGACGCCTGAAAAAAAAATCCCATTTAGATGTAAAGCCTGTTTGAGCCACTTTCTGTTGCATAATCAGCTGCAAAGAGATGTCATGCTTGAGTAAGATCAATGCAAGGGCTGCAAAATGTGGCCTATACTTAACTAAAATATATATATATAAAAAAACATAGAACCAAACAAAGGGTTTGCAACGTCCCTCCAGCAGCAGAACAGACTCAAATAGACCCAGGACTCAGAGGTGACCGGCTGTGGGTCAGATTGCCAAGGCCACAGAACTCCAGTGCTGTTTTAATTGCAGTGGACAATAGATTTGTAAATGTTTGAAAGGGAGGAATGACAGAGCCTGGTAGGCTGTTTAATCCTGGCTACAGGCAACAAACCCGCAACATATCAGTATCTCTGTTTCAATTCATGTGTTTTCCGTGAGGGATTCGCTATGGAATATCTTAAATATGTCAAATTAAGACTAATGTTTAGCTGTGGACTGTGAGGCAGTGTGGCACAGTGGTTAGAGACGAGGGACTGGGTAGAAGCGTGGTCTGGTAGTTCAGGTGTACATTTAGCTTGATGCTGCTAAATTGTCAAGAATTTAACGAAGAATATACAAACGAGCGAATTACCGAGGGAAGCCCTGAATCGGCTCTAATTCATGATGTTAATAAATATATAGATTTGTGGTCTGACAGGAGAAAAAAAAACTCCAGATACTGTAAAATGTAAGTTAAACAATACAACGCAATTCAATAAAATGGAAGTTAAAATAAGTCAAATGAAGAGTGTTTTTCTGCAACCCCCTCTATACTGGATAGTGATCATCCTGGCTGCATTCCATTGCCGTGTAAAGAGGCTGGGCTCATGTGGCATTTATTAGCTTCTGGTGCATTAATCAGCCTTGTTGTAATTTCCACCCTCCTGATTCCCTGTGTGCCAGACCCCCCCGCCCCCCCAGCTGTGATTGACAGCCCCGTGCACTCCAGTGGATTATGGGGGATTGAGAGAGGATTAGGCAGTTTTACATTCATTAACCTGAATGTTTACATGAGCTGTTCTTTATAAATAAGGAGCTCGAATTCCCGCAAGTGTCTGCTTCACAGGTTTCTACCCTGTTGATTGAAATTGTGACAACGTGACCAGGGTATTTTATAAGAGAGCATCACACAGGACCACTATCCAGGACCCTGCAGTACAGCACAGCGCAACAGGGTGGCACACCAGGACGAGGGGGCAACAGCTGTCCCAGGAATTTATGTTACACTTTGCCTGGTAGCTTGACACCAAGTAAAAGTGAGATTTAGGATTTTACAATTACAATTTCCTCGCTGGAAATGAGGCCCAAGGTTCAAAGGTAGCTGCGTAAATTATTCTTGGGGGGAAAAAAAAAACCTCCAAAAAGAAAGCTACACACATCATTCTTTTTTTTTTTTAACATTTATACATGCAGAGCAAACCAAATGTGAAATGTAATAAAACAACAGTCATGTGTACAATAAAATCCAGCCCCATAAATCATACTGAACATTGAACGCAGTAAGATTCTTCTGGAGTAACCCTTGAAAGGTAGTTGAATATTTAACCCTTTCATTTCATTTTAAATTCACAAAAACAAGTCTTGTAAACTTTGCCCAGGAGAAAAATCTTAGTGGCTTAATGTCTCCAGTGCAGTTAGATACATTAACGAGACTGAGCGTGTGCAGTACACTGAACGGCCATTGTCTTTCAGCCATGACAACAGCAAGGTTAATCCCACAGCTGCTCCTTGTTCCAGCAGCGGCTCACACAGTGAAGAGACCTGATGATAGCGAGCAGTGGCTGAGCTGTTCACTTGGACAACATGAGTTGGGAAACACTGAAAACTGGAAGACATTTTAATAGGATGTTTTTCTTAGTCTGTAAAAACTCTCTAGACTGTACATGTTTGAAATGCTTTGTTTATTTTTTTAAACCAGCATGACCAGCTGAAAACCAGCATGACCAGCTGAAAACCAGCACAACAAGCAGCTCTGACCAGCATCTAACCAGTGCCCCTCCCCAGAGCTTCCAGTAAGAAGGGAGGGAGGCTGGGGAGCTGAAACAGTTAAGTGGCCTGGTCCCCAGTAACATCTGTTGCTGATTTTCCGAGTGCTTGCGAGCGCTCGCTGGGGTGTTTTGACTGGACTCTTGAGTGAGATTTTTTGTACTTTCTGGTTGTTTGTTTTTCAATAACAAATGGGTTATTAAATGGTGGGGATGCGGCAGAGTCCCTGGCAGAGAAACGCAAGCAGAGGCCCGGGGAGTTCTCTACAGACACCTCTCCCACGCAATCAATCTCCCCCTTCACTCCTTCATATAGTGAGGAGGGGATTGAGTGCCTGCGAGGTGAGAGGTGCCGACAGCACAGGGGACTGAAGCCTTCAGTCTATAAAGGTACAGTAGCACACAGGGAGGGGTATACAAACACACACACACAGGGACAAGCACACAGAAGCACTGTGTGTTCACAGGACAGGTGGTGCTGTTACAAAGTAGGTGTCAGGGAAAAGGAACGGGAGGAATGGAGTTCTTTAATTTAGCCAGCCTAGTCGGTTGTGGTGACACATTTAGGGGCTGTGAAAGGTCTATCTGCAGTGCGGATACCAGGCTGGGTTGAGCGACTGTAAAACTGACTGCACTGTGGACTCTCTGGGGCAGCTCAGGTGGGTACAGAAACCTTGTACAGTATGAGAAAGACAGCACTGGAGAGCTGTGCAATATTATCTTGACTTTTTGCTTAAAAAGGCAAAACAAGGGTACAAACCTGAGCAGGACAAGGTTAAATGGCGAAGGTTAAATTTGATATCCAAACTCCCCCCAATACTGTACAGAACCTGTGCTACACTCTAGAACCTCTCCCCATTGCACTTTACTGGGCTGTGAAGACAATTCATTTCAAAATCACCGAACCAAAAAATAAAAAAGTCACTCGGCATGAACGGGAAACAATTTGGACTAAGAAGACAGCAAAGTGTTGGAAACAGTGCTGCTAACAAGAAATCTAAGAGCGCATTTTGAGTGAGACGTCGACTCTTTGATGGTAATTCTCTGTGATGTCTGTTTGGAAGGTCCACTTCACACAGCAGCCAGGCTCCCAGTACAGCCTGCCACTTCAAATCTCAGCTCTCAAACTGAGGGCTTCTGCGCCTTCCGCTGGAAACTTTAAACCTGCCGCCAGTCTCCACGCTGCTCCCAGGCACTGAAGGAAGGCTCTGCTGCCACAGGGCAATGGCAGATCACTGTCTGACAGAGAGTAAAATGATAGTGTTTAACTACAGTAGTCTTTATCTTGTAGCTGGCTTTCTTCTATGCGCTATAGAGTTCAGTAGCAATCTTCCAGTGAGTGCCTAGTTAACTTATCTTGACCTATAGGAAGATTAAAGTGTTTTCAAATTACTACAGTAATGATTCAAGACTACCAGCACTGGAATACGTTTTTGAAGACTGTTGGGCTACCATTAACTTTCATTTCTTCCATTTCAGGGAGGCTTGCCTATGCGGTCAATTCAAAAGATGAACCTAGGATTGATGTGACCAGTGCCAGAACCCAGAACCAAAATGATTAACCATACCGAAAAGTCCATGGAGTCACTGAGAAGATGCAAATATGTTACTTTGCAAAATGTATTTTACATAGAAATAACCCTGTGTGTAAAGAACAACTAAAGATTGTGCACATTGCTTTTGAGATAACAGAACACCTCAACATGACAATGTTTACCTAAGTAGCCTAGGGTTGCAACAGGACACGCAACGCTTGGTTAAACAGGAATGTCTTGAGCATTTCTTTGTACCGAGTAGGTTCTCAGCACCTCTGTTCTCCTTAGGGAGCACATTCCAGTGAGATGGGGGGAAAAGCAGCTTAAATCCTGGCCTTGGAGAGATGGCCTGTGACCGAGGAATCTGGTGGTGGGGGGGGGGGGGGATCTACAAACTGATACCTGCGCTCGTGCACATGAAAGCAACCAAGGCGGTATTCGCCCAAACACTGGTCTTCTTTTGGTTACCCAGTGAGTCTGGTGATGAGGCCACTGCGGTCTACACCTTGTGCTCTCTATGAAGTCCTGCATGATGCTCAGAGCCCATACACACCATGCTGGAGTGCTAGCAGGATTATTTCTTATCACTGCAGCTACTGTATGCTAGCTGACGAAGCAGGTAGACGGTAGGTCATTGCTGGGCTGCTGCAGACCACATTGATTTCATAAGCAGGTTTTGAACCCATGGGAGGCAAGGCTTCTTCTACCCATGGACCCCCCCCCCCCCCCCCAGCTCAGCCACATCCTCATCACAGCAGCAAAGCAGCTCTCCCTGCTGAATTCCTCCCAATTATTACATTTAGCCCTGGTCGAAATCAGAGCAGCCTGTTATGTGTCCTCTGTGCTCGGTGCTTTTATTACCTCTGGCAGGCTTTAACTGGTTTCAGATTGTTCTTCCTCCTTAATTCCTTGATTCCTCACTCATTTCTGTGATTTTCTTTTCAGTCTGGGCAGGCGAGGGGGGGGGGGGGGGTTGTCTGCACCCAAGGTCACATCTAGGTTAGACTTTGACTAGTGAGATGCGGGTGGTGAATTGTCCACCTACTCAAACTATATGCAGATAACAACAGAAATACCCACCTTTTGCCATCTGTTTTGCAACATGCCTGTGTTATTCAAAGAAAGTTTTTAATGGTAAAACACGGTTTGATATTCAGAACACTGTTCTAGACTCTTGTTGCACTCTTTAGCAATAGATGAGGTCCATGAATGTCAGACTTTATGAATTAGATCAAACTGGATCCCACTATCACCAGCTCTTCCAAGTACAAAGCACTGCAACTACCGTCAGCAGATCAACCAATTACAACACTCATACTCATAATAATCAAAGTGCAGTCAGGCTTCCACTAAGCATCCTAGTTCAGCTTTTCAATCCCTGCTAGTTTAAAATAATAATAATAACAAAAAGGATCACTGCTACTATGACTAGTACTACTACTACTGCTAATAATAATAATAATAATAATAATAATAATAATAATCATAATAATCATCATAATAATAATAATCATCATCATCATAATAATAATTTCTATCACTATTTCTGACATTATCTCAAAGCTCTTTACAATGGAAGGATTTTACGTGACAGACAATTGAAATGAAGGCTGGAGGTCATCTCTACCCATCACTCATTATCCAATCCATCACTCCAGCCCCCAGAAACCAGAACAGAGACGGGTTTGTACAGCCCACCGAGATTCAAGGGGGATCAAAATGTGTGTACATTGATATCCTCTTCCCAACAGCCTACATAAATACCCCAGCGAAACTAGTAGTTATGACTGGTACCGACACAAGAAATGCTTGCTGAACTATTGACTATTGTTTTTTTGTTTAATGGAAATAAAAACGTGAACATCTCGGTCTGTTAACATTTCTTGACTGATCGTATGATAAAAACACCTGAACTGCACTCCCACACTGTTTGTTTTTTCATAAGAGGCTGCCCTGTGATTTCTCTTTTATAAAAATGAGCAGGTCTAACCATGGTTTAGATCCTTACAAGTACAGTACTTCTGCAAAGCGCTGAATACAAATGACTGCCACATGCTGCAGATTATTCCAGGAACGCTGCATGCATACTGCAGTATATTTTTGTCAGGTTTACTCTGGTGAGATTCGATCCCATTCCTGCACATGCCCTTCTCTCCAGGCCTCTGTCAGGGCATGCAAACTCAGGAAAAGCCTTTCTACTCACTGCTGCTCTGGCTTGGGTCTCAACTCAACACTGCATCTTTATTGAAAGCCTTTAAAAAATATGCCCTGCCCTGCTTCCTCTCCCTGTGGGCACACAGACTGTAACCTCCTTCCCTGTTTATTACATCATTTATCAAACCGAAGAGCTTTTTTTTTTCTCTCCTAAAGAAATATTGTGCAACAGGGCAGGCTCTTAACTCCTTCTTCCCTTTCCTTTCCTTTTTAAAATGTAGAATTTATGGCAGGTTATTCTTTCTTGTACAGTATCCTCCTCCATGAAGTAAAGATCCTCTCACAGGACTTGACTCAAGCAGCTGCAGGCTCCCTACACAAGGAAGAGCAAATGCAGACAAGCAGCTGCGGGAGAGTGTATTTTATAGAGCAGGGAGGTATAGCTGGGAAGCAATTTCACCGCACGGTCTGTAACACTGCCTGTTTTTTAGTTTTTGTTTATGGCAAACACTTTAAAATCCCCTTTAAAAACATTTTCATTGCTGTTATACACATCACTTCCACAGGCAAAATCAACAAGAAATAATTGGTGAGGTCACAAAGTCAATTTGGGTTTCCAAGTACCTGATAAAACATTTACCTGGTTCCTCTCTCTGCACACTAGCAGTTTTCCCATTTTTATACCATGCATTCACCATGGTAAAGCACAACTAAGCATTGGTCTTTACAATACTTAGCTATGCTTTACCATGATTGCACTGTGCTTTATAACACTTTGCTATGCTTTTGATGTGGGAAACGTATATAAAGGTCCTTACACTGCATTCCTTACCTGTAATACATAGGCCATAACACCAGCTGGTGTTCAGGTCTAACTTTACCTATTGCACCTGTTAGGACTGATATGTGCAGTGCAAGCTCAGGAGAATTTATATCTATCCTGCACATGCTGCTTGTCAAGATCCCAGATAGAAGATTATCAGCATCACCCAATGCAATACAATCACACCCGATTCCTGCTACTGGACTCTTTAGCCCTCTGCCAGACCGCTGTCAGCTTCCCTTACTGTTTCAGTGTCCCTGATCAGCGGGGACCGGCTCTGAGAAGCCAGGCCCCTCTGTGTGCTTTCCAGTCTATCAGATGTGTCGAAACGTTGATTTTCCCGGACTTCGGACTGATGGTTATTCTAGACCATCTTCCTTCTGGCACTGCCTTCAGCAACGGCATCATCTGAAACTGAGATTCCACACTGGCAGCCTGCTCAGCAACTGAAATCACAAAGTGTCCTGACAATGATGTGTGGCTACAGTCTGGGCGGCTCTTAGGGTCAGTTGCACAGCAGTAAGAGTGCTAGGCTGCAGTACAGAAGACAGTGGGTTTGAGGGGTAAGCGTTGAAGCACTCACTGACAATATGACGATGGGCCCCAACATTTAAGGACTATTTGCAAAAGAGGAACTCACCACCCAAAACTCTGATCCCATGAGTATAGGAACCCTTATAAAAAATGACTGTGGTATTCGGTGGCAAAAGTACAGTGAGATGATTGCAAAGCATATTCAGTGCACAGTAGAAGCAGGGAGACTCTGCTAATAGATTTTCCATGGGAAAATGTACGGAAGGAAAATGACATGACCTAGCTTGCAAGTTTGGTTGGTGCAGTGCAGGTATTGGTTTTGTATTGAGTTTCCGTTCAATAATAATTTAGTGAATTCCTAACAACAGTAGGCATTACTACACCTCTGAATATTGGAAGAGAAGGTGTGTGGTTTTGAAATGAAATACTGTATGTTTTGTGGAATAGGTTGGCAATTTACAACTGTAGTACAGTATCTAATATGAAGCAGTGCTTTCATTGAACCTAGACTATTTTTATGGATTTATCTTCCTTGTTGAGTTCAGACACCACATGGTGAGCTGGGGCACATGCAGTCTAACAAGCAGCAGAATTGTTTTGCAAACATGCTGAATATGATCCATGTTGAAGGGTCAAGGGTAATAAAATGTGAACTGCACCTTAGCTGGCCATGTTTTTACATGCTCACGGAAGAGGGATACAGATGAGAATCAACGCTGTATTAGTCATGCTAGCGACTCACTGTTAATAATAAGCATTGCATTTCAGCCAAATTACTGGAACTGCTAAAAAAGCAAACAAGACCGATCACTTCAATCTGCAAAACTCTATTAAAGCAAGACTTCCAGAATCTGATGCATGTTAACTTTATGCAGGAATTATATATATATTATATATATATTAGTTTCTATGCAATTAGCTGTCATTTTTGAGTATTTAAATATGGATATATCTGCCTGTTTGTGATTTATTAGGTTTTGCTACGAAATCTTTTGGCCAGTTCAAGATAACAGAATGTAAAAGCAACACATACAACAGAACAGACACGACGTACGTGAAAACTCAGAGATACACCTCAATTGCAAATCTGGACTTTTCTTTCAAAACATAATGGTGCAGAACGAATTCAGGAGGCGGTGCAGAACGCAGTGATGTCTAGCAGTCGACAGCCTGGCGCTCTAGGGATATAGCTTATCAACCCAAATGAAAGCTTCTTTCAAATAAGAGGTAGCAGAGAGGTAAAAACAAAACCCTCTCCCGCTGTCTGCAATGCAAAAATATGATCATAACCCTAAACAAGTTAACTGTCTTTTTCAATAGTTTAATGTGAGTTTATTACCTCCGAGGCCAGCGAGCCGGCTTCAGGTTTCTATTGCCGGGTCGCGGTGGAGGCACAGTGACTCGTCTGGCTCTCTGAGAGGCTGCCAACACAAATAAGGCAATTCCTTTCCAATTAGAGAAGGAAAGTGCACTCGACTGAGCGCCCGGCGCAGCCTGATGTCTGCAATTAAAGCTGGGCTTTCTCAAAAAATGAGTTTAAAATTGATTGGGTTTCAGTCCAAATGAAGTTTGTGTGGTTTTAATTGGATTTCATTCCCCGCAAAATCTGTGGCAGACAGAGCCAAGTAAGGCTGTGGGCCTGCCGGAGAGGGGGCTCATTCAATGTTTGCAGCTAAATAAAAGATAATGCATGTCATTGCCTTCAAAGCAAAGTCAATAGTCCATGTAGCCCAGATATCGTAGCTTATGGACTGGGAGGCAGTGTGCCCTAGAGATGAGATATTTGGAGGCAGTGTGGCCTAGCGGTTTGAGCTGAGGGACTGGGAAGCAGAGTACCTTAGGGATTGTACCCGAGAGACTAGGAGGCAGAGTGGTTTGAGCCGAGGGACTAGGTAGTTGTGTTGAATAGTGGTTAGAACACAGGGACTGACTGACAGATTCTATGAATTGCAAACAATGATGACCTTTTTAACAGAAGGATTTTGTTCTTCAGTCAAAATATTTTAAGAATTCCTACAGCTATGCTGGTTAGCAAACAGGCCTTTTGAAAAAGTTGTTTTAAAAATGAAACATTGAGCTAGCTGGTTCTGCGTAGGCCAAGAGAGGTGAGGGATGTTAGCACCAGTTTGCCAACAGAAATAGCACTCTGGAGCCTAACAAGAATCAGAACGGGAAAACATTCAATGGTGAAGCAGCGGTGATCTAATAAACTCTAACGCAATTTCTAAATTACTGGAAATGTAGCACGGGCAAATGGAAGACAAAAAGACAGGTCTTTGGGCAAATTGGAAAATTGAAAAGCATTTTGGAAAAAAGAAGGAAAGAAGTGCATTAATAAACAGCTTTTTTCTTTAAAAAGCCCCTTTCCAGTTGTCCCTCGACAGCCTTAATAAAGTGAAATGAAATGATTTTTAGCTAAGGTTTCGGGGCCGAATCAATGAGAAAACCTCACTGCTCCTTAAAGAGGCAGCAAGTCCACAATCTAATGGAACTTCTGATGTGAACGTCAATGCTAAGCCAATCTGCCCAGCGGAAAGAAACAGGAAAGAGATCTGGTTACCACAGGTTTAGAGAAATCCTTTAACTAAGAAACAGACTGTGTGTGTGTGTGTGTGTGTGTGTGTGTGTGTGAAAATGTATTTCTCAAAGCTGCTGGCCCAATTAAAAACCTAGAGATTGACAGTAGAAACAGTGTCCCTCCATACTCCAACCTGCCCTGGATAACGCTGTCACGTTTACAGTTTTTTTTTTTTGTAAACGGGTAACCTCTGCAGTAAACTAAACGGCACCCTTTAAAAACAATGGGTGGGGCTTTTCAAGAAAAATAATACTAGTATAATACATGTTTTTTTTCTTCTTTTTTTAACTTTCAATTGGGCATTACACTTTATTTCACATTTACTATAGCACAGCCGTACATAATACACTTGTCTATTAAGGTAGAAACATCATTTATATTTTAAATTAGATACAAAAGGATAGGTGTTTGCAGACACGCGCTTCTGTGTTGGAATACACGTGGCTAATTAACAAAAAGCATGCTCTTCCGCACACGCGGGTTGAGTTTCACTTTTAGGAAGCATTCTTCAAATCTACAGGTAACTTACACAAGAAAAATAATACAAATAATCTTATTTTGGCAATAAAACTGCTTTACATTTAATAAAACACGCTTACTTAAATGTCATTAGCGATTGCATTGGAGGCTGGTTTATAACAACAACGCTTAATTGAACTGCGCCTACCTTTTTCTTATCGGGTCTCTTTTTCTAAATTGAGATGAAAAAAAATATCATTTTAAAACGCTGACACCGACTGCGTCACTATACCGCGAGGTAATCTACACCACTTATTCACGTGACAAGAAGTCCGGTCAGATGCATTGTGGATGTTGTAGTTTCACGTATTTAAATTATGTTGTAGTTTATGGATTTTCGAAACGTTTATTACTACTAAACTAAACAGAGGTGTTTTGGAGTACTCTGTATAATTCACAAGCCAGTCCTGTAAGTGATACCTCACAGTGCAGGTCAATACCCCGACCTCTCAGCCTGAACAGCAAACAGCAGCTAGCCTTGCTTCATAAAGGTACGGGCATGTCTACATGTATGTGCAATGCTGTGTGGTGCTCTCCTGCTGTACACGTTGACCTTGCAGCTGAGACGAGGTTAAAAGCTATACAACAACCGCTCTCACAAACAGGCGGCTCTGTACAGTGGAACTTGTGTGGAGAGCGCTTGGTCGCTACTCTGCGCCTAGCCTCCGCCCTCTTAATCTCTCAAATGAATTAGAATTTTAGATGACACTTTCCTTGTTAGCAAAATAAAGTACAATTGAAGTGATTTTCTGCCATTGAATTTATTTTTTCCTGGTGATACCCAGTCCCTGATTTGGATGCACACAACTTGAAAGGTGTGTTGCTCTGTTTCAAGTGTGTGGTATGGATCTATAAATATCCAGAGCTCTGTAAACAAAGCTAATTCCCATCAATGTGTTGGAGAGGGAGGGGTTGTTTAACCTCAGGGTCCCAGGGGCGCTCACTGGATCCTCAGAGTGGTTCCCTGGGCAGTAGCTGCCTGCTGGCTCTCCCTGCTCCCCTCCCTTGTGCTCACTCACCCCCTCACCGCTTATCAACAGCTGGGAGGGGGGGTTTTAATACTGGCAGAGAAATGGGTAACATGACAACATTGAAACCATGAAGGTTTGAGAGGGAGTTCTTCAGTCGATTTAAAGACTAAACACTCATCATGGCAGCCTGGCCAGTGTCTAGAGAGCAGTTGAGATAGCGTTGTTGGAGACTGGGAGGCAGTGTGGTCTAGTGCTTAGAGTTCAGGGACTGGGAGGCAGTGTGGACCTGGTTTTGACCACTGTTGGTTTTAACCATCCCTTGGATGTCTTTTTCCAAATATACGTTCTTGTTCACCTGGCGGGATAATTACATTAAAATCCAACCCCTGCTTTTGCTCAGCTTCCATATAAAACATGTGTTTTGAAGCCTGCTCCACGAGCTCTGGAGCTCCCCAGACGTACATGCAGCCAAGCTCAGGACCTTCGGCCATACGCATTTCCCCTGTTATATATACAGTGAGGGAACAAGAGACGAAGGATTAGAGAAGAAAACTCAGGTCTCCTGTTTTTAAAGGTCTGGAGCCCAGGGCTAGAATTGGGTGCTGGACAAGCCAAAAACAACAAAGGTTCAACTTTAAACAGCAAAGGGGTTCATTACCCAAGGGGAGGGGCAAGCATGGGTTATTATCATAAGGGGAGGGGTTATCACAATAATGGGTGTGGTTCTTCTCAGTAAGAGGTGTCTCTATTGTAAGAGGGGAGTGGCTGGGCTGGCAGCACAGTCTTGACTCAGCCATATGTGCTTTAGGAACTTCATGAGCGCCACAAACTATTCCAGGCTTTGTTCCAAATGAATGCGAAATAACACCAGATTGTGTGGTATAGTTGAGAAAGTCAAATTAGGTTAAAACCAAACTGAAACCCAGCCCTCCAGAGCGAAAAAGACCCACAGGACCCCAGAGCAAGTTCTACCAGCAGTGACACTGAACCCAGGCCTGCTCGCTGCCTGATAGGCTCCCCGGGACCACTGTCTGCCACTCGCTTTAATCAGTCATCCAACCAGCTCTTTCTTATCTGTCAGTGTGAGGAGGAGGGAGGACAGAGAGAGAGCGAGAGAGAGAGAGAGAGAGAGAGAGAGAGAGAGAGAGAGAGAGAGATTGGGAGAGACTGACACTTATCTGGACTTGATTTAACTTAAAGAAGGAAGAAAGGAAAAACAGAAAATAACAAAATAACAGTTCATCAACCCCTAATCCCCCCACGAGAGAAAGATGAGGGATGGAGTGAGAGAATGGGGGAGGACAGAGATAGAGAAAGAAAGGGGGAGCAGACTGGCAGAATGAGAGCAAGAGGAGAGAACAAGAGAGAGGGAGAGACAGAGAGAGAGAGAGAGAGAGAGAGACAGAGAGAGAGAGAGACTCACACGGGACGTGTTACTAATCCAGTCTGTCCCCTTGTTTCGGGGGGGTCACTCCTGCAAACCCAGAGTCATTAATCTGTCTGAGAGCCCTTTGATGTCTGGGCTGCAGCACAGAGTGTTTTATCAGCTGCTAATGTGACCGGGGGAGGCGGGCTGGAGTGGCCGGAGGGAGATGGAGGTTATTTCTACAAGGGGGTGCTGATGTTCTCTTTAGTGGCTCTTCAAAAGCATGATTAATAATAAGATACCTCTCCTGAATCGCAAGGCACTCATTACGCAGTCAAATTGAGAAGTGATTATGAAGTGCGGCAAGACTACCTTATTCAACTAGAAACACGACTCCATCTACACTTGTGTGTGTGGGGTAAAGGAAGAGATAAACCTAGAAGAAGTTACAAGAAAGGCACATGTTTTGGCACACTAACAAAGTGCCTGTGTTTGTCTGCTTTGGCTGTTACTTTCTTATAGTTTTAAAAATGCTTGATTGAGTACAGGTGAATACACCCATAGATGCTAAAGTAAGATCTCTGGTTCAATTGTGTATCTGTTAATTAAACTCTGGTTTCCTTGCGCTCTGAATACGACAAACACAAACAATTGCTGTCTAATTTCACTTAGATATGGCTGCTGGCTTGTTTCAGTTCAGTAACAGAACGAGCCCCCTTGAGACACCTTGGTGGGCTGTTTCCTAGAGCTGTCAGTGGGTGGAAGGCTTGGTATATTTCAAGCAGCTTCCAGTCTAGTCAAGCCTTTCATTTAAATGACTGCCCTGATTTGCATAGTGCGCTTCTGTGCTTGATTACAACCCAAGCAGAGGTTTATTGTTACACACAATGAATGGGATACAGCCAACTGAGAAAGCCTTCCTGGTATTGACAGCCTGGACTGCCCAGGGTAGTTCATCTCTTAACCCTCTCTCACATCTTAGCCCCCTTCCATTACCCCAGAACCCCTTACTAAACCTCTGCCACTGAGAAGCCAGGAGCTTTTGAGGTTAGTGGATTGACCTCTGGTGGCAAAGGTTGTTAATTCAAGTCATTTTTCACAAATACTGTATAATTAATTATATATTTTATTGTGCCTTTTTTTCATTACAGTTGGAATTTCATTCAAATTAGAATCGTAATTATTATTATTATTTGTGTGTGTGTGTGTGCGTGTGTGTGTGTGTGTGTGTGTGTGTGTGATTGCACAGCTAAGGGGAAAAAGTCAATTGGCCAGCACTCTGAGTCAGCTGCTTACCTTGAAAAAGTTTACAAGCACAGTGTCACACAAGTGATCTTCAGGAAGAAGTGAGGAAGGCAGGTCCCTCGTCTGAGTGATTATGCTATTATCATAATGCTTGGAATTAAATTCAGTTATGGGATATGTCATTTTAAACTAGTATAATGAAACCCGGGTGACCGGTGCCCTCGGTTTGAAAGTTGTGTTAACAGTGTCCTCTAGTGGTCAATAAGGAAAATGAAAATGTACATGTAGGAAACACTGCCCTCCAGAGGCAAAACTGAAGAATGTGTGCTGTGGGAAGGAGAGTCCAGGCAATGATCGTGTGTCAGGAGGTGATGCTCCAGGCTCTCTCACTGTTTTGTTAATGCAGACTGAAATCCTTTTTCCCATATATACACGGCCTCCACTTTCCTATAGGAACCTGGGGACCTCCTGGTTACGAGCCCTTTTCTTTAACCACTGGCCCACACAGTTACAGTGGAAGCTCACGTACAGTACACCGCCCAAGGCTTGTACTAAATGCAACAGGACAGCTGAAAGAGAAGTTCCGCTGGGATATGCCGGGGTTTCAGTGGAATGACACAATAAAAGACGGGGGAAATCCACAGAAGTTTATTGAAGCATCTACAGTGTTTTAGTCTAGAGCGCGGTGTCGTCTTGTATCACGGCGCTTCAGCATCCCAGGCTGTTGAAAAGCAGAGTCTGTATTTCTAAACCTAGTTGTGCCTCCAAGCTGCATCTATGGAGGGGTGGTCAGCTGTATAAAGATTGACATTGGATGGCAGCCTCTCAGATAACAGCAGCTAAGAAAGGGGCAGGTCCGTCTGGGGAGCTTGTTTAGACACTATTAAGATGCAGTCATACTATGGGATGTGGTGAGATTGTTCAGAAGCAGTACGTTTAGGAAAGGGGACACGGAGGAGTCAATGCGAAGAGGAATGTTCAATTTTACTGCACGCCTTCCATCATCTTGAGAAACTCTGAAAGACAAGAGTGAAATCTCACTTTGCAAAGCTGCTACAAATGTCAAGTTTCTATTAGATGTGAAAGTTGCTAAAATAATATTTATCAGATCAAAAGTATATAGGGCATCCTGCAGGGGAAAATAATTATAAAAAAACATCCTTTTGAAATACTCTATACTATTAAAATAATAAAGTTATACTAAAGGGCCGAGGGTAGGCTATTCAGATCATTTGCGCGTTGTATCAAAAGAGACTTAGAGCCAGGAGAAAATGGGAAAGTAAGGAAACTGGGTTCTGTCTTTACCGTCAAAGTCCAACTTGCCGTCCATGTTCTTGTCTCCGTCGGTCATGAGTTCATCGATCTCAGCGTCTGAGATGGTCTCCCCGCTGCTGCGGATAATTGTCGCAAACTCATCACGGTCAATGTACCCGTCACCGTTTCTGAGGCGCACACAAAGAAAAGAAAAAAAATACACCTTTCAGAGCTTCATTACCTCAGGGCAGCTGTTGCGATAAGCATTACAAGCCGACGGTTGCAAAGTTGTTAAGTTTGTTAATAACATATTGAGTGACGGGCTCTCGGAGAGTAACCTGCCTGAACCATTGACTTGGTTTACAGTACTTTTGGACCCAATGCTATGTGTTTGTATTGCTCGCTCCCCCACACACTGTACAAGGTGATAAATATCCAATGCACACGTACTTGTCGAAGACGCGGAAGAATTCAGATAACTCTTCCTCACTCTTGCCAGCCTGATCCTCTTTAAGCTGTTGCACCATCATGACCAAGAACTCTTGAAAGTCAATGGAACCGCTGCCTGGGTGACAAACCAGACAAGTGTCAAGAGAGACAGACAGACAGACAGACAGACAGACAGACAGACAGACAGACAGACAGACAGACAGACAGGCAGGCAGATCTCTCAGGACAATTCTGTTTCTAAGAGTGGAGAGGATTCTTACCGTCCTCATCTACCTCCTCAATGATGGCGTCCAGCTCCTCTCGGCTTGGGTTTTGACCCAGCATCTTCATGACGGTACCCAGCTCCTTGGTGCTGATGTCTCCACCACCATCAGTGTCAAACATGTCAAAGGCAGCCTTGAACTCTACGATCACACAGAGCAGTGAAACGCTGTCAGTATCCTCTTCACGAAACTTACCCTTATCTAGGCTTTGACTGAAGAGTCCATTTCAATGATCTCTTCTAAACAGCAGCTAGTCTAAATACCACCGCCATTTCCTTCTGGGTTTTTGTTTGTTTGTTTTTAAATAGTTTAGATTATTAAAATAGACCACTATGAATTCAATACATTTGGCATTCATTAAACTGCTCCAGAGTGTTGTTGAGGAAGCCAGTAATATTAAAAAGAACACAATAATACATTACGTGTATACATACTACAGCACATGAATACTACATGTTATTATACATTATTTAAGCCTATTCTTTTGAACAGTAGTGGTTTTTTTTAAAAAAAATATGAATGATATTATTGTTATTATTAGTAATAGCAGTATTAATTGGTTGCAAACACTAATACCTACCAGCCACCATCTCGTCGCTCAGGTACGATAGCGCTTCTATTTGTGCGGCGGTCGGCTGCAAAACAACACAACAGTTCAATTGAATACAGCAGGGATATCTCCAATGTATAACGTGCAGCAGCTTGACGCAAAATCACCGTATTACCCCAAAACTATATCCTATAGGATACCATAGTAACGGGGTTTTTTTTACAAGGTGTTATCAATGGGATGAGAGCAGGTATTGTATATATTATATTAATCGCGCACACCAATCTAACTGTATTTGAAAATACGATGGAATCTGTCCATGCGTTATATATTTATATGTGTATATATATTAGGACTGCCCGCTATAGTACATCCGAGGGGGTCAAATAGACGTCTATATTACAGTGTACAAGTACGCTACAATCATGCATCTAATACTAATGCTTTTACGAAATTACACATACCAGCCAAGAATCGAAAATAAATTTTTATTTTGTATTTGTTAGTTATGTATATCGTGTTGTAATGATAGTAATCGTGTTTTTATTGTAGTTATGACATTGCACTTTGGGAGGGCATTGCCATGAAAGGCGCTATATAAAAATAGATTGATTGATTGATTGATTGCTATCTAAATTAGCCAAATACTCCTGTATAATACCTTATGACCTGCATTCTGATGAATTCAATTAGAATCAAACAGAACTATTAAAGTATTAAATGTGATATCCTAGCCAATAAACCCCCCATCTTTCCTTCATAAACTACTGTTATTAGATTATATCAAATAAATATAAAAACGCTGAGAGAGAGAGAGAGAGAGAGAGAGAGAGAGAGAGAGAGAGAGAGAGAGAGAGAGAGAGAGAGAGAGAGAGAGAGCGAGCGAGCGAGCGAGCTTGGGGTTTCAAACGATCTGTTTCGATGTATTATATTTGTCTGTATTTGCATAGATACTATGTCGCCCCTTTTATAAACGATGATGCATGTAATTATTTAGATGACAGAATGTTTTCAGCAGAAAGCCAGTTGGATAGTCGTGTCAGCATTTCAAATAGCTGCCTGTATGGGTTTCACCCCAGTCACAGAAAAAAAAATCGTTCAGAGCAGTAATAATGCTCCGCTTTTAAGGTAGTTTTGTGAAGCTTTGTGGAATCTGCTGCTTCGGGGAAAAACTAGCTAACCAGGATCAAGTTTCCGCAGGAGTCCAAGTCCTTTTACATTGCAGCTGACTCAGCTGCGCCACCAACAGCTGTGAGTTCATAAAACACTTTGAAGTGAGGAGGTCATCGACGCTGCTTTGATATCACCACGAGTTTTTTTTTTCTTTTTTTTAAATAGATGCATAACATGCCGTACTGCATTAAATGAAAAAGAAAAAAAAAACAAAGTAATTTCTCCTTCGTGTAACAGAAATCAATGTAGCGCATTTCTACCACAGTGTTATCCTGCAAAACTTGAATCCTAAACTAAGGTCCATTTCAAAGGGGTTTCCTGTCTTAACCCCTGCTTTTTTTTCCCCAAGAAACAAACACATGTAAATATCCCAGCATGTTCATTTCAAGCTAGTTAACAAGAGGAACATTGGGAATTATATATATATATAAAATAAAATAAAAAAGCTAATTTAGCACAGTGGTAAATGCATCTGAATATGGCCCAAAGTATTTTATGCTTATATGCAACCAGCCAGACTTTGAATTCACATTGTAGTAAATATAGACACCACATAGATGATGTACTGTACATTATTATACATATATATATAAGGGAAGTTATATGTTACCTATTTATCATTGTATTGTACATTTGAAATGTATATTATTATTATTATTATTATTATTATTATTATTATTATTATTATTATTATTATTATAACCTCTACCAGCTATCCTAATGGTTTGTTACTGCATGACGAAGTTGTTCGGTCAATGGTGATGTAAATGGATCGCTTTGAAGCTTGGTCTGTATGACAGTTGCTCCATTCTTCAGGCACATTCGTAGGAATTTGCATCTTAACTCTGGCCTCATGCACAGATTCAAACCTCAGCAAAACAGCAAGTGAATCGATGAATTGCCTTACCATGATTGCAGTTTACGAAGGACCCCCTACTCCCACTGAAGAATAGGTTGTCACGCTCCCCTCCACAGAATAGACATCAGCGAGGATTAAGCCCAGCTTTTAAACCCCCCACCCCCCACCCCCCACCCCTTCTCTGACCCACCCACTTCCAGATATAGCATCCTGAACTTTTAGGGGTCTCTGTGGATTCCAACCAATCGCTGCTACTTGGAATCTGATTTCCTCTGCTGTTTTGCCTCCCTCCACACTATGAGACTTATAAAACTGCTAGGGATTAAACAGCTGAAAAGCACTCCCGGCTTCAGATGTGTGCTGTTCAATATGCAGACAGGAGGAAATGTCTTCACTCTGCCAGCGCTCAGGGAAATCTCCTTTGGGCATAGCAGCTCTTTTACACCAGGATCACAGGAATACTGCAGAATGGAAATCAGCTTCCACAGGGAAAACATCAGCCAAATGAAGAACAAAAACATCCTTGTGTTTCTGAAATCTGGGAACTATTACTTTCCAATACAGCACATATATATATATATATATATATATATATATATATATATATATATATATATATATATATATATATATAAAATGACTAAAATGACAATTTGTGTATGTGTGCTTTTATATGTGTGTGTGTGTGTGTGTGTGTGTATGTGTCAGTGTGTGTGCGTGTGTGTGTCAGTGTGTGTCAGTGTGTGTATGTGTCAGTGTGTGTGTGAGTGAGTGTGTGGGTGTATGCGTGTCAGTGTGTGTGTGTCAGTGTGTTTATGTGTCAGTGTGTGTGCGTGTGTGTGATGTGTGTGTGTGTGTGTGAGTGAGTGTGTGGGTGTATGTGTGGGGGTGTGTGTGTGTCAGTGTGTGTGTGTGTCAGTGTGTGTGCGTGTGTGTGTCAGTGTGTGTCAGTGTGTGTATGTGTCAGTGTGTGTGTGAGTGAGTGTGTGGGTGTATGCGTGTCAGTGTGTGTGTGTCAGTGTGTTTATGTGTCAGTGTGTGTGCGTGTGTGTGATGTGTGTGTGTGTGTGTGAGTGAGTGTGTGGGTGTATGTGTGGGGGTGTGTGTGTGTCAGTGTGTGTGTGTGTCAGTGTGTGTGCGTGTGTGTGTCAGTGTGTGTCAGTGTGTGTATGTGTCAGTGTGTGTGTGAGTGAGTGTGTGGGTGTATGCGTGTCAGTGTGTGTGTGTCAGTGTGTGTGTGTGTCAGTGTGTGTGCGTGTGTGTGATGTGTTGCTTATGTATTGCTTGTCATTAGTCATGTTTTTTGGTTGTGATAATCTCAATAAAGAGGGTCTCTTGTTAAACCACGCGTCAGTGTATCCATTTAGATAACTACTCAAAGCCTATTTTACTTTGGGATACATGTTTATGACGGGAGAGTAAAATGTTCGAATGAAATATACGTTTCAATGTAAGCAATTAAGAACGTTTGAAGATTTGATGATAGGATGCGGGACTGAGATCATTCATGCATTTCGATTCACTGCAACACCTTCAATTCACCAGTACAGTGCATTCACAGATACATTATTATTCAATCGTAGAACCTGTTTGGTTTTTAACTGTACCCCCCCCCCCCCCCCCCCTCCAGAGCCTGCTCCTTCTAAACCCTTGCCCCTCAGTGGTGAAACAACCTACCTATTTATAATGTGATCATTTGTACTGTGATATTTTGTAACAATTGTAAGTCACCTGGATAAGGGTGTCTGCTAAGAAATTATTATTAATAATAATAATAATAATAATAATAATAATAATAATAATAATAAATAATAACTTGCATAAAGTGAGTATTTGATTTTTTCCTTTGGCTTGTCTTAGACTGGTGAACTCCATTGAGTCAGGTCAGCCAGTCAGAGTCAGTATCAGTGCTTGTAAAACCTAGAACAGCTTTACATTTCACTTCTGTATCCCCTCAAGAGGAGGACCAAAAGAGGTCAGTCTTTATAAATAGAGATGTGCTCAACTGCTTAAGGAGATTGAAGTGGACAGTCAGAGCTATATATATATATATATATATATATATATATATATATATATATATATATATATATATATATATAATGTTCATGCCATGTACTGTTCATGCTGTTTCTATCTTAGCTGAATTCATACCACCCTGACCTGCATCACTGCAATGATGGCCCAATTTTCCTAATATGATGACCCAAGTAGATCAAGCAGACTGACAAACCTTGGGTTCAGCTCATGCAGGAAAAAAAAGAAAAGCAAACTGCAATTAAATGTCTTGTGGGCACAAGCCATGCCTGGAACCCCTGGCACTGGAACCCCGGGGAATGGAACCCCGGCACTGGAACCCCGGGGAATGGAACCCCGGGCACTGGAACCTCGGGGAATGGAACACCTGGCACTGGAACCCCGGGCACTGGAACCCCGGGGAATGGAACACCTGGCACTGGAACATGCTGTTACAATAACTCCACATGCCTGAGGCGAAAATGAAAACATCTTTATTTCATTCCAGCGCTGTACATTACAATGTTGGGCTGTGGGCGGCCCCCTTTCCTGGCCAGTAACATACTGTAGGTACACGAAGACAGGTGTGGAAGAAGAGTGCTTTAAATTGAAGGTTGGGGTACATATACATCTCCGTTTCCCAGAGTCCTGTCACGTTAGGTGGGAGGGTGCAGATATCCTTCTTTCCCTTTTTTTTTACTTTGCTTGTCTTGGCAAACTTAAAAGAGGCTTGGCTGGCATACTTGAGTAACTGTGAATCAATGGCTTGAACAGCAAAATCAAATCCATTGTTGTGTCGTAGAGGAATGTTGGTCTTTTACTGCACGTTTTCCATCATCTTCAGCCACTCTGCAAGAGAAAGAAACGGGCACATTAAAACAAGAAAACAAACATACCCTGCTCGCAATAGTCGGGTGGTTTGTACATTCTTTTTAAAGGTGAAGTGTCAATCAGATGCTCTTGGTAGCACCTGAGTTCTGCTCCCCCTAGCGTTCTCTCTTTGTGTAACTTTATATACAGCTCGAAATGAGGAATCCAACTGGACAGGGAAGTTGTCGTGCGTTTCAGAGTTCACCTCTTAACCCATTAAAAGTACCACACATTTTGATAAAATCACAACACAAGCTGTATTTCTGGAATATGATACACTCTAAATCAATATGCTACTATTCTACAAGTTTTCAATCTTTTAGAAGTGTAACCTGACGAGGCATATTTACAGCATATATTCTCAGCGTCCCATTTCGAGGACTGTCAAGTTAATACATGCCTGAACCCCAACTGGGACAGAGGCCGCTGTGAGATCAAAGTTCAGACTTCCATGAGCAGGCTGTTGGTTATCTTGCCAGATAATCCACCCCTTAGCGGCATGGTCTGGACTCTAAGTGTCTCTTACCATCAAAGTCGATCTTGCCGTCGTTATTTTTGTCACCATCAGCCATCAGCTCATCCATCTCTTCCTCTGATATGCTCTCCCCAGAGGAGCGCAGGATCTCAGCCAGCTCTTCACGGTCGATGTAGCCATCACCATTCCTGTGGGGCAAGCAATGAGCTTATTTATTCTTTTCGTTTATTCACCCCTTTCGTGCATGGTGACCTCATATGAGGACGGATAAAACAACTCTCTTCTAGTCTTTACATGGGGAGGTATGGAAAATGCAAATGCATGATAGTCTCATATGAGGCTATTTTCAATCCGCCATGCATGAAAGAGCTAATCTAACCAGGATACGCCTCATTGAGGTAATGATACCGTCTGCAAGGGGTTCCATCGGACAACGGCACATTAAAACACACACCTCCTTCATCAGTCTCTTATGGTGGAAGAAAGTATCACACAACCATCGTTTGTATGCAGTGTGAGCAATGTTTATATATTCCCACACACACTATACAGGGTTATAAATATAAATATCCAAAGCACACGTACTTGTCGAAGACGCGGAAGAATTCAGATAACTCTTCCTCACTCTTGCCAGCTTGATCCTCCTTAAGCTGGTGCACCATCATGACCAAGAACTCTTCAAAGTCAATGGTACCGCTGCCTGGGGGACAAACCGGACAAGTGTCAAGAGAGACTGACAGACAGGCAGATCTCTCAGGACAATTCTGTTTCTAAGAGTGGAGAGGATTCTTACCGTCCTCATCTACCTCCTCAATGATGGCGTCCAGCTCCTCTCGGGTTGGGTTCTGACCCAGCATCTTCATGACGGTACCCAGCTCCTTGGTGCTGATGTCTCCACCACCATCAGAGTCAAACATGTCAAAGGCAGCCTTGAACTCTATGATCACACAAAGCAGTGAAATGCTGTCAGTATCCTCTTCACGAAACTTACCCTTATCTAGACTTTGACTGAAGAGTCCATTTCAATGATCACTTCCAAACAGCAGCTAGTCTAAATACCACCACCCTTTAACTATATTAATCGCACTGATTTTTTCAACACAGTTTAATACTATCAATTTTAATACAACTTTTAAACAGTACATTTTTATCATAGAAATCACTTAAGGTGTAACCTTCAGAGTTCATAATATCCATTAGACGCTCACCATTATGACAACAACTCATATTAAGCCTTCACTTCATCCATTTGTACTTTACATTCACTTTCCTTTCTGCAGCATTTTTGCTTACATAGGCTGCAGTGTCCTCTCTATAAAAGAAGAACGTAACAAAGACTACTTTCCTATTAATAAATTCTCAATTATCTGTACAGATATACATACCGGCAACCATCTCCTCACTGAGGTAGGAGCGAGCATCTGACTGGGCGTCAGTCGGCTGAAACACAGAAACAAAACACACGTGAAGTCCCCGATAAAGACCACCTGTCTGCAGCCACATGACACAAGCATCCTGCCATTCCCGGCTTTCCTTTTAACAATTCAATATCAATTCCTAACTGAGAATTACAGAGGACTGGTCTGGTGAAAGAGTTCAGAGTGATCAAGGCCAGCAAATGCTGGAAAGAAATGTGTCATGGTAATAATACTAGTCACTTGAAGACCTTTCATTAATAATTACAAGCTTTCTTTTTTTTGGCTGGTCTATGTCCCTAAAAGTAGGCGTTAGCCAGCCTGGCTCAAAGCCCTATAGTGTGCACACTTTACAGCAGTGAAGCTTTTAAAGCATGCTGTGTATTTTATTCTGAACAGAGAAACAAACCCATTGCATATACAATGTTTCTTACTGGTCGTATAACAATGTAATGGGAAAGAATGCTCCCTTCATCTTGACAAATCAACGGGTACAACACATGTGGTATTTTGCAGCTGTTTTCGAGTCTTTTATGGGAATGCAGGTGGCAAAATTGGATAATTGAAAGTCCTATCAGGGACAGGGATAGAATAACTGTAGCCTTGTGCTAGAGACAGAATTTGAGCCTTTGAAAGATTCGCTCTTTTTACTCAGGGATTAAGCAGGGAACTCCAAATGGATTAACCTCCTGTGCCGGATTACAATTCCGAGATATTAATAAACTGGCATTAGCATCTTCTTGGTTCCTAATAAGGAGACGCGATGGAAAAGCATGCAGCTTATCCCAGATGATATTACAGAAGAGTGTGTTAGGAGCCATCTTCAAGTGATACTGCAGGCTTGTGACCAGCATATTGAGTTACAAACTTGTAAATATAACACCACCATCTGCTGGCTCAACACAGAACTGCATAAAAATACACTTAGAAGGGTAAAATCATTTAGCTACAGTAATTATATATATAGATAGATAGATAGATAGATAGATAGATAGATAGATAGATAGATAGATAGATAGATAGATAGATATATACAGTATATAGTACATACATACATTCAAGGTAAAGTGTGTTTGAAAACAAACAGCGGAGGTACTTATAGGCTTTTGATGCCCAGGAAACTACACTAATTTATTTATATTTAAATCTATTAATGTGCTTGTGATGTCATTTACTACAAAGTTAATGATGTGATGATCTACTATTCCTTTCTAGTTAACCTACAGGCATCAGGGTATTGACAAGGTTAAAAAGAAAAATGATACGGGAGTCTACGAAAATCTGCTTGCTCTACTATTTGCTTCAGCTACTGTAAAACCAGCAATCAGCAAATACAGTATCCCTCTAAGTTATATGTTGAGTACTAAGCCTCCCGGCAGAAAAGTCCCTGAATTAATCGCTGAATTAGCTGGCCTGCATCTAACTCTCCCTCCCCTCCCCTCCCACATGCGATGACGTGGTTTCCAAACAGACCAAGAAGACAACGGCAAGCACTGCCCCCAGTGGAAGCTTAACAGAAGCAGCCTGAAAAGAGTGGGTACCAGTATGAATACGGGAGAGGGTGTCAGCAGGGTTTGACTGCTCCCGTTTCGGGAGCCAAATTATCATACAGCCCTGATATTTGGCTTCTGAAAAACACTGAGCTACTCAAATTCACTGCCTTCCACACTGCAGCCCAGCGCTCTAACCACTGAACTGATCAAACTCACTGCCTTCCACACTGCAGTCCAGTGCTCTAACCACTGAGCTACTCAAACTACAGCTTACCACACTGCATCAGAGTGCTCTAACCACATAATCAGGAAGACTTATTATTAACTTTTTAAAATTACAAAATCAATTACCAAGCTAGACTCATAAACAGTAAAAGCATATTTTGCCAACAGTCTCACTTTTGCCCGCCAAAGGAAATCATCATCAATGAGCATCACTGATTGGCTGCTCGGGATGACATGACCAATTGGGAACATTTTTAAATATTTTTCTTGGTTCTTAATCTAAAGACTCCAGCCTCCAAAAAAAAAAAAAAAGCTTTTTCCCATAAATGAATTCAATAAAAGATGAGGAGTGTTTGGAAGCCTGGCTGGTAAATTCCAGTGCAGTGGGCAGCAGCATCCTGTGGATCCAGACTGATGGTAGAATCCAGTCAGAGCTTCTCGTCCTCAATCAATCATAATAGAAAAAATACAATAATGTTCTTGCGGTTGTAGAAAATCTTACCATTTTGACCGGCTATGCAAAAGAACAGGAGTGAGACGGAAAACCAAGCGAGGGCACACACGACCTCCACAGCACGCACCAAGTAGCCTGATTGCTTTACTCAGCCCTCTAATTTGTACCCTCACACCTCAGCAAAGTTTATCCCAAAATCTTCAGGATTGGGTTAGAGCACCAGCTCAGGCAGCAGGCATCCAATCAGGTCGTCACGTTTATCCTGCACCACATGTCATTTGATTGGCAGCACAGGCAATTTAACCTTATTTAGCTGAAGGACAGGACGCAATGTATCAATGACATTTAAAGAATAAATTTCAAGATGTTGGCAGGTTATTTTTGACAGTCTTAAGATGAGGAGCCACAGCATATGGCAGCCTGGTAATGTTCACGAGGGTGGGGTGGGGTGGGGGGGGGGTGCCTAATGTATAGAGACACAGTATTATATGTATGCATGTATATATGCATGTAAAAATATGTTTATATAGTTATATAATGCTGATTAAAGGAGGCAAATTTGGTCCAAAGGAAACCTACTTACTTTAAAACTATTGTTTGTTTGTTTGTTTGTTTTCAGGCAGGTACAATGAAACAACACCAGTGCAGAAGACCTGCTAGTGCTGATACAAACTGTATGCGTTGTCTTCAGCAGCGTTCAGTAGTGCTAGTAGACACCTATCAATTGTCCAGCATAACCAGCTCTTGAACCAATATCACCAGCTGAAAACCCTGCAAAATGCCAACCTAGACATGGATAAATGCAAAAATAAGCTGCATCAGCTGTTAACAGGGTAGGCAACGACAGCACTCCCAGTCCAGGTCTACAGCTTGCTTTCCAGAGAGTTTAACCAGGTGAGCTTGAACTTGCAGTGTCCCAGGAATGTGAAAACACCAGCTCAGCCCACAGCGTGCAATAGCCTGACGGATCACAATTGGAGCCCCCGAGTAATTGCAACGAAAACATTTCAAAATGACACCAGCTAAATTCATGAGAAGGGAACTACCAGTAAATTAGATGAAATAAAAATGGGTTTTGTTGCATCTGAAGCATCCACACACGTTTAACAAAGAACATGCAAACACTGGTTCAATTAAGTCGTTTACAAATACCTGGACTAGAAGGACGCCCTGACTGTACACCCCTAGCCCAGAAGATGCACAGATGTGTTGGACGCATTGCTGGGTCCTGGACATGAAAGCCAGGTAAAGGAAATCAGGTTACCTGTATTTCATGTGCTTGAGTTTCTGTGTCTACGCAAACCACATACAATCACTTAGGCATACACAATTAGCCAAGTCGTGGGTTGTTTAACTGAAAGAGATATTCAACAGCTAAGCCATGACTTTCTGCAGCTTATTCTGAATAGCGCAACCTCAGCAATAATCCACACTGCCTAAGTGATTGCTATTCCCGTCGTTGACAATCCTGTTTGGTCATGGTCATGCGTTATATAAGTAGTGCGAATGGGGTATTATTCAATAAGTCCACACGGAGACTTTTTAGCTCAGTGGAGTGTGAACAAGCCGGTCCCAGCTCTTCCTTCAGAGGTTGTTGAATGAGAACCAGTAAGCTGTTGATAGGGGTAGCAGGGCCACAGAGCTGTAAACAGCTATCACTTTCTGCTGCCTGCTCAGAACAAGAAGTTTGCAGCTTAACTGCTGCCATTCTCCCTTCTCAGTTTCTTTCTGGAAAGGTAACAAATTAATCTCAAAGTAGTTTACTCCAGGATGCACCATCCTGTTTTTTTTTTTGTGAAAGAGAATGTCAGTAATGGTACAACATTGTTAAGAAACAGCTTCAGAGTCAGGGATTGTTGAAAAGACGTTTTCTTTTGCAAACACGGTTTAAAAAGCTTTGATAAAAAAGAGCCCGCTGGAGCCTTATTCCTAATATATTATCATGCCAGTAAATTCATTACATTCTGGAACCTGAAAGTTTTATGATTACTGACGCTGTATTTTTATGGCAAGTTGCTTCTGTGCCCATGTTTATACTCTAGATGCCAGATCATTAAATCTTAGTGACAAGCAGGTCTCGCCTGGACCCCTATAAATGGCTCTTTGAGATGATTTTCTCATCACTGTGATTAATAGCCGGTGTTGATTACCTTATATAATGTTTGGCGGGATCTTATGGGGACTGTGGTTCTCAACAGGAGTGGTGGTGTTTGTAAATTACAAGCCTTTTTATTTCATGGATATCAAATAACCTTTCAAATGCGACAGGTGTTAATCATGTCATCTAAATGCATGATTCCACGTGCCAGAAGCATGCTCTAACACCTATAATACGAGCAATACATTCTAGAAAGCATATCAGACTAGCTGAGGGAACATGAAGCCACTGTGTGGCTTGGAACTTGGTTTCAGGAGACTAGGTTTCAGACCACTGCGTGGCACATCAGGGAAAGCTTGGGGTTTGATACAGCAAATTTGCCTCAAACTAAGTCACCTGTAACCAGGTTTCAAGCCGCTGTTCCTGAAAAAGTGGCTTTGTGTTCCCTCAGCTTTAGTTTGTAATATATAGCATAGAAGAGAGAAATGATTATGTAATTGTACAGCTGGGGAGTGTTGAAGCCAGGATTTTATTGTGACTCAAACTACTGTTTGGAGTTTGGATGATAAGCATTTCCAATGTTACAGAATCCAGCAATTGTCCTAGACAATGTCTTCTACAGTGATACACCCCACACTGACACTCACTCACCCACACCCACACTCACACTCACTCACATAGTGGACCCAGCTGTTCTCTTACGTGCAAAGGCAATGTACTGTTTTTTTTTTTTTGTAGTCTAAGAGTTTCTTCTTGCAATCACTTTGGGTGACCAAAAGAAACTCATTAGCTCATGAAATAAATATACCCAGCCCAAAATAGCAAGTCTGGAGGGGGCTATCCGAGCCAATAAAGGAAAAAAAACCCAAAGCCTGTAAACAATAAGATATTGCCTTCAAAGCAATGCGTTCAGTCACTGAATCACAAGCTCTTCGTGTGCACAGAGACTCACACGCTGCAATTCAATCGGCTCACATTGCTGAGGCGCCCAGATCCTCTAAATGATTGATTCACGGTTTATTCCGTTCTTTCCCTACCGCATTGTCATTGACTCCAAAGAATGACATGCTGTAGTGCTTCAAATAAGAAGCATTGTTTGCAAACAGCAATATTATTAAAACAGATCAAGGTTAAAGTGTGTAGTCAAAGGAGCAAAGCAACACGCATTAACAATTTAAATACAATTAAAAAAATATTAAACGGCTGCTATAAAATTATGACCTTGTGGGTATTTTAGGTTGTTTTGCAATTTGAACAAAACGTGCATTAGGTCACACCAAGACCTCACAGAAAGCAGGATCTATTGATACAAGTGTCATTGTGTTTGACTGCATCATTCCTCCCTGTTGTGCCACCTGGTTCACAATGACCTGTTTAAACTCCCTTTACAAACGTGCATTGCACATTACCATTGGAAAAGCAAAGTGTAGTAAAGCAGAGTGAAAGGCTGGTAAATCACAATGTATCGCACCGTGCTGATATGCACAGCATCACTAAACTTTAAACAGGACATGAAAACGACTGTACCTTGCATGCTCTTTTTGAATATGATGGTCAACAGTTTTTCTTTGAACATGCACCCATAAGGTACCCACCATTTATTCAAATCAAAGGTAACCAGTTAAAGATGATGTTTTTTATATTTACACTGCTGTGCAAAAGTCTTAGACATTTTGCACATTTTGGGGGGTGGGTTTATAGGGAGGCCCACATGCCTGTTCTGATAGACAGACAGCACCTGGTGTGCCTCTCCATCTCCTCTGGTCACAACACTTTATTCTTAGAAAAACAGCTGAGACACCCTTCAAGACGCTCCCAACTAAATAAGGTAAGAGTCGGGCGGTGGTGGGGGGCTTTGCTCCTCCGCAAACAGCTGCAACACACTATGTCCCAGCTAGGCATGTGAGGATTACATTGGAGCAGTCAGAGTATTTCTCTGAGGACTGGGCTGTCTCGTGGGCTAATATACTTTGTAGTCGTGCTGCAGGAAATGATGATTCGATTATTCGGCTAAGCGCCCCATGAGGGTCATTGGTGTTGATAACTTACCAATCAGACTGAAACAAGTGAAGAGACAGCTGTCTGGAGTTGAGATGATCGCTGTTCTCCACAGAGTCTTAGACAAGCATCAATCATCACAAATCCAGGCAGCTGTTTCTTCGCTTGTTTCACTTGGAATGGTAAGTTAGCCCACTGGCCCTCGCCTGTGAGAGCTTGCTCCGAATCATCGAAAAATTGTTTCGCGCAACACTACCTTGCAGTTCTTTGAATAGCAAATCAGAACACACATAATCTGGTAATCAAGGCTTTAGTTATTCTGGGATTCATTCAGTCGTTGAATAGTGGGCTTTGGGCTTTCTGATTGGCAGACAAAGATATCCTGTTGTTGTTATAATGGCTCCCGTACATCACTAAAACACATTTAAACATCAGACACTGTGATCACACCCAGCTAGACTCCCATAGCACTGTGAAATACACTGTATGTACCGTTCCCCCTGCTTTTATGAAATACAAAATAAAAAGCTTTTCAACGCACACCGCAATGCATTCTGGTAAGTGTAGTCCTGCTGTGAAAGGTACCTGAGACAGGTAAAGCATACCAGAACGCATTGCAACGTGAGTTGAAAAGCCTGAAGTGTCACAAACTGTCCAAGTGTACATGGAGTCACATGGGAAGCTCAGCTTTTACTAGTCTTCACTATGAAGGTTCTGCAGCTGCTGCTCTAACTGGTTTTGGCATCTCTGCCCCGTGCACGGCACAGTTCAGTTGCTACAGTGGAAGGTCTTCAGATTATGCACCACACCCAGTTTACCCAGTCCTATCAGACCGAAGCTTTAACATGCATATTGCAATGGTAAAAAGAACAGTATTAAAAAGTGATAAATTGCATCGTGGTGCCTAGAGAACTTTAATAAGGATGTATCCATTTTAATCACGTAAGGCACAGGTAAGCAAGGTAATAATAATAATAATAATACATGCACAAAAAAAGCATGGTACTGTAAATACATGGTATACACATGTCTCTCTGTCACCCCCTAGCAAAAAAATAAAATAAAGACTGTAGTTTGTTATTATTTAGTCATTTAGCAGGCACTGTTATCAAAAGCGATTTACAGAGACTTGGCGGGTGAACTATGCATCACAACTGTTGCTGCAGAGTCACTTCCAATAGGACCTCGGTCTTTCGTCTCATGCGAAGGACGGAGCACAAGGAGGGTCACACACAGTGAGTCAGTGCCTCAGCTGGGATTGAACCTGGAACCTTCTGGTAACAAGCCCCTTACTTTAACCACTGGACCACCAAACCTCGACTTGCAGAGTCGTCAGTCTCATTGCAATGTGAGATAACATTAGATTAATGCAACACGAGACAGCTGTTCAAGTTAGTCGTAATTCGATATAGCACCGTTTTTTTTTTCCACTAGGAACACTAATAAATAATTACCGGTACTGTGTACTGAAGACACAGCTGAATTTCTGTGAAACTGGTTTACACACACTACCAAATTGCATTAGCTGGTTTAAACATTTGAAATCAGCAATCATATTCCTGTAAATGCGGTGCACACACTGCGTACAACTGAAAATCGCGTGCAACCTCTGTCTGAACATAAAAAAAAACTGTTCAAAATTAAAGCATATTCGTGTATAAATTGTTTAGCGTAAAAACAAAGCATGCATATGAATATAATCATCGTAGTGTTTTGTTAGCCCTTGTAGCCTAGTTTTATCCTTACTCTGTGCTAAAGCCCGTTGTTATATCTCCACTTCAACCCTGATCTCCCAGTTCCTGGCTTCCCCGCCTGATTGTCTCGCTGACAAGGGAAGAAGGGCGGCGCAGGTCGGGTCGGCGCTGGATAGTTGAACTGCAACCATCTTAGTTTTATGAAGGAAAACTTTTTTTTCTTTTGTCAAACGTTTACACTTGACCGTGCAAAACCCTCCACCGAAGAATTAGATACTGACCTTTCTATTGCGGGTGCATAAAATAAAAGCGAACAGCGCTGGAAAAGGAAATAAATAAATAACAACCAAACGTGCCGGTTTTAAAAAAGCCGTGGACTGACGTCATCGACAGAAGAAAAGTAAGTTGGAATTATTATTTCTGTATATTAAATGCGTTGTTTGTTTACAGTGAGAGGAACATAACGTATGTATTATTTGTGTGCCCTTTTCGACAGTGCAGCGTGGCTTCGGTTGTTAAAATGAACGCATAGTTATTTGCATGATTGCATTATTTCTGGAAAATTTGTCTCGGGCGTAAATGAATACATATTAATAATACAGTATGTTGTAACGGGGTTGGGGGTTGAAATGACTTAATTATACATACCCGAGGGTGTGTTGCAAACAATTTTACTTGGATTTATTTGGTTTTTAAAAAATCTATATTGTTTACTAAACAGAAATAATAATGGGGGTGGGGGTATTTTATTTTGAAATGCAAATGATTAAGCCTGGTCAAGTAGTAAGCAGCTATCACTTCGTTCAAACATAGCCGCGTAGGCCTCACTAGTACTTCTCCAACACATGCCACATTACATTGGGATCACAGGAAAATAGTTACTTTTAAAATGATGTACTTAGAAGTGGAATTTATTAGTTACCTAGACCCTACAAACCCCGAGTTAAACACTTCAAAACCGCAGCGCGTTTAAAGTTGCGTTGCTACTGAAAGTACAGTAATATACGAACCTGCTGTTGTGTTTTGATAAAGGAATGACGTCACCTGCCCGGCGGCGGGTTGTGAACATTATATATTAACATTAGATATGACTGATCGAAAAAAAAAATAAACAAATTAAAAAAAATACAAACATAACAAGCGTAGCTAACTACGGATTTACGTTTCACTAAAAAACATCATTAATAATATTGCTTTTCACTTAAAAGCTGCAGTGTCCAATGATCGTTTAAGATAATACTATTAAACTGTATAACTAACCGATGAATATTTTACCATTTCAGTTAACAAATGATTATTTTAGTCTCACCACCAGAGTTACGCAGCTTCGCACTTTACCTAATTAGAAACGTATTGGCGTTTGGCTTTCCTCTTTGAAGTTCTGTCACTCAGAACTACAGACCCTAAATGGACGGGGGTTACGAGTGACTCTTGCAAGCTTTGGGGAATAAACATTTTTAAAGCTGCCTATTTGTTTTCCTGGTAATATTTAGTTTATTAAAACCTCATGTGGCACTGCATCTTTGAGCTGTGCTGTAGTGTTTCACTTCAGATCCATCATCAGATGCTTGATGGAAAATCCCTGAAGGTCAAGACGTTTTCCCACAGATTTAATTGACAATCTGTACAGTATGTATAACGTCCAGAATATCAATAGCACAATACAGAATGTTTTTGTTGGATCACGTAATTAATTACACGTTAACTAATGGAAGACTACCACAGCAACACATTATTGCAAAGTACTGAGCTTTATTTTCCAATTACGCGTTACCTTTGGAAGTTTCCCATATTAAAAGCATAGCAAAGTGTAATCAAGCATAGTGAAAGAATGGTAAGGAATAGATAGGTAAGCACTAAATTAACTAGCACCAGACTTTCACTCACAAAAATACAGTACTGTACAGGGCTGGGTAACTATATATATATATATATATATATATATATATATATATCACAACAATTCTGACACCTCCCTGTCCCTTGGCTCCAAGGCTCACAGAAGGAAGAGATGTATGTGTCATTGCTTCTAATACTCTGTAAACCTTGCTCAGCAACAATAGATCACTTCCCCAATTCTCCCCTCTGATCACTGGGACACACTACTTCCCCAAACCTTGAAATAGCCTGGGGGGGGGGGGGTGGAGCATCCTTGAGGTTGCCATGCATGAAAGGATTAAACTCTAGCCTTGTGTTGAACATTTAGAATGTGGCTAACTGTTTGCCATAGTGTATACAGAGTAAGTGTACAGTTTAGGAAGTTAAAGGACACTGCTTCTCACCTTGCCTCTGTGTACAGTGCTGGCCCGGGGGCATGGCCTCTAAGTTTCTGCACAGGCTGCGGCGCACCCTCTTAAGGGAGGTGACGCTGCAGCCCCAGCTGGGCAGTGTGGAGGACTTCCCCGAGAGCTCGGAGCTGGACGATGACACCGAGGGACTGTCCTCGCGGTTCAGCGGCACTCTCAGCTTCGAGGGGGAGCAGGAGCCGGAGTCGGAGGATCCGGGAGAGAACTCCGAGCTGGACAGCGATTCGGATGTCCTGGAGGATTCGGGAGAGAATGGCACAGAGAGCGCAGGTACTGCTTCACCCAGTCTCTCTCTCTCTAGAGAGAGAGAGAGAGAGAGAGTGTGCAGGGTGGCTAGCGATACGCTGCCTTACCTTGTCTCATTGGACAAAACAAAGAAGTAAAAAGAAAAAAGGGAGCAGTCATAGGAAGATGTTTTGTAATAATGGCCAAATTAAACAAGCTACTTCTGCCCTAACACTGAAAAAGAGCAAATCGAGTTGTGGTCCATTAGAGGGTGTCCCATTGTGCAATAGTTTCATGTTCTGTAGTAGTTTCCTGTTTTTCACATCAATCTGTTCCAATAAAAATCCATTTTATAGAGAAAGCTGGGCTGTAACTTTGCTTTAGGTGCAGTCAAAGTTTCACTAATAATTTCTCTTTTTCAGCAGAAAATGTAGACAGGAAAACTTGAATATTCCAATAAGTGAACTTTGAGCTAAGTTTGATAAAGGTGCTGGACATCTGTGTGTGCAGCAAAATGTCTTGCATCAACAATGGCTTCTAATTGAAACTTTGTCTTGACTAAATATATGATGGTGGGGGTGTTAGAAGAAATGGATAAAAATGAGTGTTGGTTAGATTAGAAACAGAAACCTGGAGTGGAATAGCCCACAGGGATGAGATGAACTGGGGTGTCCTGATCCACTTTGGTGTTTTGCAGAGAGCAGCCCGGCCTGCCAACCACCAGCCCACAACATGCTGACGAAACAGCTGCAGGACAGCTGGAAGCAGAGCCGGACCCGGAGCATCCCTGAGAGGCTGCTGTTCGAGGTGACCGACGCCAGTGTGGTGCAGGAGGGGACCTCCAAGTATGTGGTGAGTCCATGAGTAGAGTTCCACTTCACAACAAATGATACCTTTTTGGATAATATTGTAAGACTGGTGATTCCTCGTGGTATGCTGGTGTATCCTCCTGCTCCAAAAATTCTGTTATCAAGATTGACTGTTGAGCCGTACGACTTCATGAGACTTTAGGGATACATTCTCAAAAAGAAAAAAAAACCTTTAGGTTAAAATCAGTGTATCAAATCAATCGTTTTATTTAACATGGCGGCTGACCACGAGTCATTTAATTCCCCCCTTTCTTCCTTAGCTCTACACCATCCACGTGATCAAGTCGGGTCAGTTTGATAAAACCCCGTCGCTGATCACCCGACGCTACACGGACTTCAACCGCCTGCACAGCCTGCTGAGGGGACTCTACGGGGACGAGATGCGGGGCATCGCCTTCCCCAGGAAGAAGCTGCGCAGAAACTTTGCTGCGGAGACTATCGCCAAGCGCAGCCGTGCCTTCGAGCAGTACCTGACTCACCTGCACTCGCTGGCGGAGCTGCGCCGGGCCCCGCTGTTCCTGGAGTTCTTCTACCTGGGAGACCTGCAGGCAGGACAGAGCCTGCTGAGGGCTGGCCAGTACCAGGAGGCTGTGGGCTGCCTGCTCAATGCCCTGGGCCTGCAGGAGAAGCTGGGCTGTCGGCCGCAGGGCCACTGGATCTTCACGCTGGCCATCCTGGTAGCCAGCTTTCAGGAGCTGGAGCAGCCAGAGGAGGCTCAGGAGTACTGCGAGCGGGCTCTCCAGGACCTGACCTCCCCCTCACTGCAGCGGCAGCAGCAGCAGCACCCCCTGCTGGTGCCTCTGCTGCAGGCCATTGTCCGTCTGTCCTGGAAGGTCTCCAAGGACAAGCGTCAGTGGGAGTCCCAGCTCCAGCAGCTGAAGGACTCGGGGGTGGATGCGGGCAGCCAGCCCAGCTTGAAGGAGTACCTGGTGAAGGAAAGCCTGGAGGGGAGTGAGGGAGGCAGGCACAAGGGGGGCGACGTGGCTTAAGTCTGGTTCCTACTGCAATCGCGTGACCATCGCTGAGGGCAATTTCTCTAGTCTGTTAGTCGTGTGACTGTCTGGGAGACTGATAGGAAGGTTGGGGTCAATTAATTTTATTCAATTCCAATTCCATTTTAAAATCAATTTCCAATTCCCATTCCCTTTTAAACAATTCCAAATCTAACGTCAAGTTGGGATTGGAATTTTGAATTGATGAGGAAAAGGAAATGGAATTGATCCCCAGGCCTGGTATCAAAGAAGTCTGGGTTTTCCTTTCAACTGGGGACAAGTATGTTTATTAAAATCTTCACGGTTTTCCTATACACGTAAAACTGCACCAACACCACCTGTACCATTTTTTTTAACAAAACTATACATTATGATGTTTATGTTTTGAAGCAAAAAACCTGAACTGGTTATAGATCCCATTAGGAGGTTCAGGATTGGGAACCACTAACTGAGTGGATTAAAGGGAGGAACATTTTTGAGGCAGACTTGCCCAAGAGTAGTGAGTTAAAGCTGAGAAGGCGTGTGACATTGGTGTCAAGAACTAAGAACTTAACAGTACTGTGGCCTAGTCATGTGTACAGCTATAGGATTTGGTGTGGCCTGGGCATTCGATGAGAACGGAGATTCATATCTGTCCTGTGGTTTTAGAAGACAGAGATCTTGGCACTAAAGACCTTGAGGCAGGGTTACTAGTTCAGAAATAAAGCTCACCCTCTCTTTGAGAATAGGGGTTGAGGCAGGGTGCTATACCTACTTCTGTGTCTGCCATTCCAAGCTGCTGCCCTGGTGCTCACAAATATGGAAACTCGTATATTGTATTACCAGAGTGTGAGGGGAAAGTGCTCCGCTTGCCACAGTCGACATGGCTGCTGTTACACTAAAGCCTTAGTTACACCACTCACTCTCCCCCAAGAGTGGAGCACCTACCAGCCTTTTCAGTTATGCAGTGTAGGACTTTGTCATGTCTTACTATAGGCAGTAATGCTGCTTAAGGTATAATTAGCTGTACACGTGGATTATTTGTGGAATTAGTTATATATATAAATTGTCTGTAAAGTCACCTTTTTAACTGGTCTTTGAAATTATATTTTTAATGCAAATAAATATCTTTTTAAACTCTAGCTTGTGTTTTTTTTTGGTTTTTTTTTTCACTGCTGCTGCTCAACATTACTTTCGGTATGACCAGAGGGAACAGTGTTTAAACAATAGTGTACTAATACCAAAACTCATGCAGAGGGCTGTGAGAAACATTCGTATTCTTGTGTGGAAGAAGCTTAGAAAGTGAAAGTGAACAAATAACGAGAACACGAAGACAGCACCATGAGTCACGTGCCCCTCAGGATGAACCTCACTGAAATGTTCTTGATCTACGAGGAGCAGTGACTCATCAGCCTGTGAGGAACAGCAGACCCAAGCCTTTGTGGTATTACTCTGTTTTGAAAACCACATTGCCTGGAGCCAGTCAGCATGGTGTGGAAGCCCTTTCATTTCCTGGAACAGACTAGAGGGGAGGAGGGGGTCAGGTCCTCTTCCTAATTTAACAAACCAGAAAACCCAGGAGAGTCCTTGCTGTTGTAAAACAGGAATCCGGTTGGGACCCAGGCGGTGATTTAGGAAGGAGAAAGACGTCTATTTCAGTCTCTTTGTACAAGAGGCTCTGATCATGTGGTATACTTGCTGAAGACCTCAGATCAGAGTAACAGAAGTGACAGGGGCAACATATAAGACATGTTGGGAGTTTATTGCTTTTCATTTAGCATGTGTTTTGCAAAGGGTCACAATACATTTTTATACATTTATTCCTTAATAATTAAAAAAAAGAACTGTGTTTAACATAAAAACAAATCGCTATGCCCCTCAACCTTAAAAAGGGGGCTTTACATTTTAACAATCTACTTTCATGCTGCATTACTTGAGGAGATTTATCGTTTATTTAGATTACATCATTTAAACAATAAACCCCAGAGCAGCTCTTCGTGCAATTCACAGGTGAAGTGACTGAAAACCAACCTGACTTCCTCCACTGTAACATGTCCTATTTCTAAGACAAGCGGGACACGTTCTGTGTACCAGCCCCCTCCATGTCAGCTCTTCTTTTCTAAACACTCATGAATCAAGCGACGGAACGCGCTTGTGCTTGTTGGATAAGAGTCTGCTGCTCTTAAATGTTGATTTGAGTGGACAACAGCCCCAGGGAAGGGTCAGAGCTGGTTACGACAAGCGATCTCCTCACTCACAGCGTGCAAATACGCTGATCGATTTCGACTGCTGTGACTGTGGGGTTCACAGAAACCAGTAAGCCCAATACAAGGGGTAGATATTGTGTCACACCAGCTGGGAGCCCCGAACAGAACTCTAACTAGGAATGTCATGAGGACAGTCTGGTTCTGATCATGTGAAATGATGAATCGATCTCTTAAGGGTCTTGGTTGTCTTTAGAACTAGTATAACTATAAGTGAATAAAACTTCCAAACAGCTTCAAGTTGTTTAAAACCTGTAACTGGCTTCAAAGACACGGAGAGCTGTAATCTTGGACTCCCTAATGTTATAGAGTAGCCCAGGATTAAAGATGAAACCACCCGTTTGACTTCATAGCCAGACTTACAGAACTGTTGAAAAAACATCATCAAATATGAACTTTATCAGTATTCTTTTTTGTGTCGATTTGGAATCAATTTCAGCATTTTTACCATACTGACAGAAGAGGAATGATGCCCATGTGAATCATGGAGACTCCACAGCTGCCCTCTACAAAGAACCTACAGCTTGCTCTGACTGGGCACCGGCCTGACTCGCAGTACCCCCTCCTGTGCACACGAGGCCGCCAGCACTCCGTCACGCCTCCACAGCCGCCCCTGGACCAATCCCCTGCTGCCTCCTGCGGAACAGCAAAGCAGTGGAATTTCAATACTTAGTAACACCACGTAGTGCAAACCTGTGAAACCAGAGGACAGAGTGGTCCTTGCTTACCTGCCCAGGGGCTCTCGCATTCGTACAGCATCCACTCATCAGTACGGAAGGAGCTGTGGAACCACATTGCATGGTCGAGAGAGGCGCTGAAGTGTGTCTTATGCTGGGGGTAGGGCAGCAGTGCTGTGCCTAGGAAGTAGTAGTCCGACACATAGGCAGCAACGCAGCAGTGCAGCTTCATATCGCTGTCACCTGCCAAGCAAACAGCAGAGGGCGCGGTCAGCCAAGGGATCAGACTATGTGAACTCATGAAAGTTGTCATTTTATACTGCAACATTTCTGAACAACTACCCATTCTGCTCCTTACCAATATGTCCCCGGGCTCGAACCCAGAACAGCTTCTTGGGCTCCATTGCCACCCTGTGGTAAATATCAGGTGGGTTCACGGGTTTGATTTCGATTGGCACCTCCTGGGCCAGCAGGTTATTCAGTCCCAGTTTGTATTTCTCTGCCAGGTTTGGATCGCTGAAACAAAATCCAGGGCAGAGTTGATTGAGGTGCAGAACAGGTACACCATGACAGAACAATACTTCATGACAAAGTAGCTTAAAATGTCATTTCACTCATTTATGAGATACATGTATAAGGGATTGAAATAAGCAGTTTGATGCAGTGCTGGTTTCACTATGAGTTTAATAAGACACGCCTGACCTTGTTACCTATACACTGGGGCTAATCAATCACATATTCAAACCTGGAATGGATGAACCTGCTGTGCAACAGGAGTCTTATTTCCACCCCTGTAATAATGTTTCCCTAACTCTGCTTCTACTTTGAGCTTGTCTATGCAGTCCCTCAATTCTGGGAATGAGCAGCTGCTCTCATTCCATTCACACCACATGACCATTCAACCCTCTACACTACACTTCTGTAGAGAATGCACAGACTGGGCTGTCAGAGCAATAAAAGGGGATATAAAACAGCAGTTAAAATGGCATTGCAGGTAATCCCTCTGTCACACATGCATGGTTCACACCTGAGGTATTTCTGGATGAGCTCCTCGACGCTGTGCAGCTCTTCTGGAGGAGGTACGCTCGGCATGGTGAACTGGTGCTGCACAGGGCTGGGCTGTGATTGGTGGAAAGAGGCCTGGCAGATGAGGATGGGCTGTCCGTGCTGAATAGCCTTCACTGAACGCACGCTAAAGCTTCTCCCATCGCGCGTCCGATCAACCTGGTACAGAACGGGCACCTTCGGGTCTCCTGTGTGGGACAGGCGATTGGGGAAGTGGCATCAGAGGGTACAAAGCTGACTTTCTTGAGCCGCCTTGAAACCCCATACGGTACAGAAGGAGGACGAGACCAGCTATGATTTCTACATGCACAGGTTCAGATTTGAAGCTAGGTTTTTAGGTTTTAGGTCCTATGCCATTTACAGAGCCATTAACTTCAAATGAACCTTTATGATGTGAAAAAATCTAATTAAAATCATGTGAAATACAAATCACATTTAAATATGCTTTATATATATATATATATATATATATATATATATATATATATATATATATATATATACACACACACATACACACACACTGTATATTATTGCTATATTTTCTAGAAATTCAATAATACAAAAGGAAAGCAGTGGCACATGGATCTCTAGGGAAGGGCTCACCTGCCCGTACGAAGTAGCAGTGTAAGGAGTGGGCGCAGACGTCCTCACTCACTGACTTGGCTGCTGCAACGAGAGCCTGTCCAATAATCTGCCCACCGAACAAGCGCTTAGTCCGGGGCACCCAGTGGTGAGTTCCCCTGAGGGAAGAGAACACACTGGAGATATAAATACATTACAAGGCTTTCTGCATCACACCTGTGATCCATTACAAGGTGCAACATCCACTTTATTACTATTATTATTATTATATACCTGTATATAAACATTTGAATAACATTTTTAAATAACAGACCTGCAATCTTAGAATGGATGCATATTCCCCAAATATATAACTTTGACATTTATACACGCATGCATCTAAACCCACAACACACACCTTCAGTGACAATTATTACATATGCTGCATGTATTACAGATGGCGTGGCCCCCATTTATAAATGAATTACAAACACAGATATATGATATACATTACTGTCGGCTTCTGAATACTGTCTATTGCTTTCCCTTCAGCTCTGTGAGGTCCACAATTCTCGAGTTAACTTCACATCTGTAGCTACAAGAATTAGCCTTCTTAGTACATCAAAAACAGAACAGATGTCATGCTGTGTCTGCTAAAATATAACAGTTAAACACACATAGCTATCGGTAACAGCAACAACAAACGCGTAGATATGTTGTGTAACGTATGTGTTGTATTGTTTTGTAATACGAATGCGTGTTTGTGCATACAAATCTAAATAACATCCTTCATGAATTATAAAGAGGGCACGCAGGTGCGCCTCGTTTCAAACAGCGTGTGAAGCGAGTCTCGATGAAGCGGACAGACCGACTCCGACTTGAATACCTGTACAGGTCGGTATCAAGTTCTTCCAGGCTTAGGACACTGGTTACCAGGACGCTGCGCAGGTCGGGTTTGGACACGGGGTCACCGGTGTCAGTACCCGGCTTGGGGTCCATAAGTTTCTGGTGAAATTTCTCTCCGGAGATAGACGCGGCCATGTTGATTAGGGCAAGAAACTCGTCATGTGATCGGCTCAGGGGTCACGGGACCCTGTCACGTGCCAGGATTGTGATTCCCAACATGTGTTTTTGGTTTTTTTCCTGTACGCTGCTTTTTAATGTTTTGCACCCTGAAGATGAAGCTGAAGTCCTGTATTCTGGAAGCAGAAATCTGTTTTTTTCTGGATTATGAACATTCAGTTTTGCACCCGGAACATGCAATTCTGTTTTATAATCAGGAGTGCTGTGTCGGCTTCTGTAATCGTAGTTGCCTTATCTAGGAAATGTGGTTCTGCTTTTGCAGGGGTATCGCTTTTCAGGGTCATCTCGTTCAGCCTGCTCAACTTGATGAACCGCATTTGTTTAGAATGGTTCCCATGGAGACTGGTACCCACAAACACCCCTTTGTGTTCATTGCAATTCAACAGATTGAACACAAGATAGCGCTGTTCAATTTACTAAGTCTGTTCTGGTCAAAGTGAAAATCGTTATTGTATATCATTATTCATTAAAAAACATTCTTATAATCTTTTAGTAACCAATAATTACACTCATGTTATCAGGTTTATTGCATTATGATATGCGCAATTGTGTTTTTCATGTTTTGTTTTATTAATCAATAAAGGCATTATTCATAATGTTGCATTTCTGCTCTATGTTTTTCTGTAATACTATGTTTTAAAAAAAAACAACATACCCGTTACGAAACACTGTAATGATGGCAGCATAAACTGCTATTAACTTAATTGTGTTTTTGCAGAAGATTCCTTTACGGGGAAAATAATTTGGAAGCATTAAAGGAAATTGTTGCTATGGCTTTTTTACATTTTGGAAGTGAACCAATAATCCCAAATGGACGTTAACTCTTAATAGCACTTAGCAACTTTACAGACAAAAGCGTAATATTCACTAAACTGTGAAGACACGTTTTTTTTTTATTTTATTTTTTTATAAACAGCAACCAGTAAAACATTTCGTGTATACAGTTCCATTCGAACACGATTTTTATATGTTAACGAGGCGGAGGTCTCGTGTTATGTGCCTGTTTTTTATTATTTATTATTTTAACGGAATTCCTTAACTGCCCTCATTTGTCTTTGAACCAGGAATTATTTGTTCTTATATACAAATTTTTAAAAAAGATGACTGGTTGGAACAAAACCCGGGGGTTATTTGAGGAGCAGGATGAAAATGAATGACTACGGTAAAAGGGCAGACACTAGGACGGAGAAGCCTGGTCGCTTCCTCCCCCCACTCCTCTCTTTCTGCCCGTTTTCCAGAGCTGGTTTTTACTCCCTCAACGCAATCGAGCTCAGCTGGCAGAAGAGACGATGAAGGTGGACGAGACTTACTTTCTGCTGGTGCTTCTCTGTGCTTTGGGGACATGGCTGGATTTAGCCGCTGCCACCGGACACAACTCTACAGGTAAGATACACTTATTTTACTCAATAATAGCCTAGGCGGGCGTGAGTAATAATAATAATAATAATAATAATAATAATAATAATAATAATAATAATAACTTTGTGACTTTACTCACATACTTTTACTAGCGGCTGTAGTTATGCGCATATATATATATATATATGTGTGTGTGTGTGTGTGTGCTTTTGTGTATTGTGCTGTTCAATTAATTTTCGTAGATATGCTGTTTTGGGGATGTTTTGAGAAAACTGATACACTTTGGGCTTTCTACATACTGTTCCTTTGATCTTTCGCTGGAACCCTGATTTCGTTAGTGAAGAACTGTATAGAAGAACCAGGAGCCCTTTCTCTAAGTGCGAAGGATATAGAGTTATATGACCCAGTATGTGATTCATGTTCATTTATCTTCTCAGTCACTGTCCACTTTATGAAGAAGCTGTTAATGACAGTCCAGCAAGCTTCCTTTCCCATTTCCAATGCTAGTTATTCGTTGCACGGTCTGAAGTTTGCCTCTCTCGCTTTTCAGAATTATGTTCTAACATTACTGGAATCACACTGCGCAGCTTTTTTCCGAGTGTTCTACGATTCTTGGCATTGTGCTTGTGACGCAGCTCTACCAACACAATTCTCTAGCTCTCCCAGATCAATTACGTGTTCTTATTTGGTCCGCAGACGTTAGTTAAAAGCACATTGTTGGATCGGCAGTGAATAGGCTGCTGTGTTAGCTGACTTGGCTGAGTGCAGCTAGCACCATCTGGCTAATTGAGCAGACCTCAAAAATTCAGACTTGAAGCCAATCACTGTGTTTGAGAACAGAACAGTTACCTGAGAGCGGTGCTGTGGAAGCTACTGCAGTTTGGACAATGCATTCACTTTGTTCTCAGATAATACTGTTGGAGAAAGGATCAAGTTTTGTTAAACTGTCTGACATCTAGAGTGCGTGTGTATGTGCCTGTGTGTGTGTGTGCATGCGTGCGTGCGTGTGTGTGTATATGTGTGTGTGTGTGTGTGTGTGTGCATGCGTGCGTGCGTCCGTGCATGTGTGGATGCATTCCTTCAGCTTTCAACTTCAAACAAATAAACAACAGAATCGTGCATCTACCCCAAAACCACAGACAAATGGAAGTCTTGCTGTTGATGGAAGCAGCTGGTTACTGTGGTACAAACAGATAATAATTCCTTACAGTGATGTCACACAGCGTGACTGGGGTGAAAGGTTGTTTGCCTTGGCATGTACATTTACTTAGTTTGTATAAAGAACCATATTATATACTGAGCCACAGATTGGGCCTATAATACTTGTGTCATACACCATTGGGATTCGTGATTAGATGTATTTGAAATCCCTCGAGATGGTTCTGCATACAATGCTGCAGGCACCCTCTCATGGCAGCTGACAATGTGGTTCTTTCTGACCCCCCCACAGTGGTTAAGCCGGGTCACTGTCCCAGAAAGCTGCAGGTGGCCCCTTCCAAGCGGGCCTGTGTCTGTGATGAAGACTGTCCCGGGGACGACAAGTGCTGCGTCTTCGCCTGTGGAGCTGTATGTGTGCCCCCTGCTTTCAGTAAGGAAACACCTAATAAGATTGGGGGAGTTGTGAAGTGTGGGATACTCAGAGTTTCCAGTAAGGGAGGGCGTATGCAATACACTACATAGCAGTTGTTGCATGCTCTTTGCCTCTAAGCCACTGATACTGTATTGTGTAAGTGTGACTGTGCCTGGGTGTTTCAGCGAAGCCCGGTGTTTGCCCACGGAGACAGCGCGGAGCCGGGATGTGTGCCGAGTTCTGTTCTGATGACAGCGACTGCCCCAAGGATGAGAAGTGCTGCAGCAATGGCTGTGGGCACGAGTGCACAGCGCCATACACAGGTAGGGTCATGTATTGCACTACATCTTCAGCACAGAGAGATAGGGAAGTGTATGTCGAACAGCGCATTGAGATGTAAACTCTATAGCATTGGCGCATTTTGCGTCCTGTGTGCTTGCTTAAAAGCAGCTGGCCCTTACTGAAGTGGAAGGCAGGCTTGTTGTTTTTGGAGACTACACCAAATACTCGTTAACTGTCCTTCCTTTAATTAACTGTAAAGCCTCCCATGCTGTGCCTGCCTGATAGCATCAGGGAGAGTATTCCTCACTCATAAACTCGTAGGTACAGTTGTAGACCACTGCAATGTTACACTGAAGCCTGCTAAGGGGAGCACTGTGCTGTAACCCTCCCTGTCTCCCCAGTGAAGCCAGGCCGCTGTGCTCGCCCCAAGGGAACCCACATGTGTGCCGAGTTCTGCTACCACGACGGGGAGTGTCCCGAGGAGCAGAAGTGCTGCCGGACCACCTGCGGCCACGCCTGCAGTGAGCCCTGCTGACCACGCCCCGCCGGACAGCCCCGCGCAGCAGGCTGCCTTTTATACTTGACCCTTCGTTTGGTAACTCTCTCTCATGTTGTGCAATGTGTACGTATCGGGTTTTCAAACCAATAAAACGGCCTGGTTAGCCTTACATTTTCATCCCTTCCTGTCTTCCATTGAAACATTCAGGAAAAGCAACTGAGTGTTAGTGCTCTCTTAATTGCGTTTTCTCTGTGTGAAAAATGAAGCAACTTGGCACAATTAAATGAGCACTCAAGAGTGTGAACCACTGCGCCGAGCTGGGGTTAAGATTACCCTAAAAGCTATCGTTTCCCAAGTCTGTTCAGAGCCAGGGGGCAGCTGGAAGCAGTTATTCTGAAAACATCCCTTCCCTCCTCTCTCACTCCTTCCCTCCCACAGGAAGAGGCTCCAGAGCCTTTTCAAACATGTCGACATGTTTTCCTAAGCGTCTAGACCCTTTTGCAGAGCAGCTGCACACATTCCTGTGTGTGTGAGAGAGAGAGTGAGTGAGTCAGTTTCGATGTTAGCACAGTCCCCTGGAATGTAGAGACTCACGCTGTGTTTCAGAAGCTCCAGTGAATGAGAGCTCTGTCTCTGGTCCCTCTCGGCTCGGCAGCAGTGGAGCTGAGCACCAGCACAGCATGCTGTGATCCTGCTGCCTTGTTCAGTGGCACGAGCTTTGGGACCAAACCGCTCGAGATGCCAAAAACCACATCCCCCAGTAGGGCTTTAACAAGTATGGCAAGTGCGTATTACAAATAGGAAAACAAGTCTGTGCTTTGTTTAACCCTTTAGTGCATGAAATATTAATATATTTTTCATTGACAATTGTTTCAATTTTTTTTCCCCCCACTGCTTTATATGGGGAAAAATGGCATCCTCATAGGAGGTCATCATGCATTTGCATTTTCCATATGTCCCCAATGAAGACTCGAAGAGATTTTTTTAATCCGTGCCTATACGAGGTTACCATGCACGAAAGGGTACACCTATGCACTATGGGGGTTATCAAAGTTAACTTGAGTAATCTATTAATAAAATCCTGCATCTTAAAAGGCTAATCATGACTTATGCAACATTACATACACATCAGTCGACCTGCCCAAGCAAACCATGTATTCCAGTTGAAATACAAGAGAAAAGCTAACACAGGAAACTGTAAGCAGATTGCTTGGGGGAGTTGTTTGTTCTCCCAGCATCCCTGCTGCGCTGCTCTTTGTTGGGGTCAGTCGGCATTGCCAGACAGTGCGGTCAGTCGAGGGGGCTCTGCCAAATGTTTTCCCTTTCCCTCTGCACGCAGCTCTCTCCTCCTGCCTTGGCAGTCTTGAAGTCTGAAATGAGAGGCACTGCAGGGCTTATGGAAGAGCTCCTTGAGCTTGCACAGAACAATCACACTGCGCTGGGGTACGTTATGACAGCAACAAGGGTTTCTACAACTACTGCCATTACTGGACTGTTAGTGGTGACCTGTTTCCAGAACATGAAGCCACTGCTCTGACACACCACACAGGTTATCAAACACAAGGGGTATTGTAGCACAAGTCTGCGCTACAATATCTAAACTCAGACAAGGAACTTCTGGCAGTGGGAGTCAGCTTTATAATAAAGAATGGTCCAGACCCACGATTCTATACGACAGTGTGAGAATGCATGTAACACAGAGAGCTTGTGAGTAAGAGAAAAACAAAGGGCTCAGTTGTTGGTTTATTGAAAACACATAAGAACAAACTCAACAGCCCCACCCCCTCTCACATACATTTCAAGTATAAATACCCCTCCCCATTATCAAATGAAATTAAAATCACACACCGAAAAAAAACAATTGAAGCATGCAGCACATTCCTGTCCTGTATGCAAGCTCCACAGGGTAACTGGCATATACTGTTTACACTTGTGCCAACAGAATGGGTCAGGCTGCATTTACTCTAAGCCACAGAGGCATTGGGTTCATGGAAAAATAAAGTTTCCCTGTAAAGTATTCAGATTTACAACATTGTCGATCTCACAGCACAGAGGAGCAGGGAGAGGCTGCCTGTGTACACAGCTGAGGTAATAACACTAGCATTCCTCCCTGACGCTCAGCAATCCGCTCATAACCACCCTGGAGCAGAGTTAGTGTAAGAATACGATACAGTGCAGTGGACCCTATGTTAGCAGTCACCTCTTACCAGGACAGACTGTTGTTATTGATTGATTTGTTTGTTTATATGTTTAACATGTTCCTTTGAAATGCTGACTGATCATGAGTAGGGTTAACTGTACTTTCATTATTTTTATGTGTCATTGGGGAATTTCTTGTATAACTTTTCTAAATACAATACAAACGGTTTGTCCTAATATTTTCATCAAAAATCTTAAGCCCAAAAAACACAAGGCTACTTTTAAAGCAAGGGGCATTTTCTTCCAGCAATTTCACCCCATGTAAAGACTTAAAGCATTTGGTAAAAGAACAAATGTAAATGTCCATCAATCATCTAGCAGCATCAGCAGAAAACACTAGCCTTGTGTTTAGTGGGCTGCAGAGCTGCACATTTGTGTATGTTATTAACGGATCCCCTCTCCTCTCCCCTGTGCCCCAGCACACTGGGAGTGCCCTGCTCAATGTGTTAGAGTCTGTGGGGGCCCTCTCTCTCTCTCTCTCCCCCCCCCTGCCCCTCTCACAGCGCCGGTACTCCCCTCAGCCTGCGGATGACGTTAGCAAGTCGCTTGGTCAGCCCGCCGCTGGGCTCCTCGACCTGGAAGGTGCGGGTCAGCAGGTTATAGAGAGAGCCGTAGCCCACGGCCACCACCGTGCTGGTCAGGCAGATGACGTTGTAGGGCATGCTGAAGTCCGGGGTGGGCAGGTTCACCAGCAGGGGCTCGCTGTACACACGCATGAAGTAGCTGGACTCCTCTGTACTGTGGAACCTGCAAACCAAGCCACACACATACACACCGTTAACACGCAGCTTTATTAAACGCAAGGTTTCACACCAGCTGCTTTTCTCAGAGTTCACTAGAAAATCATTGAAAACTCCTACAACGTTCAGTGGATCGGTTGTGATACTCACAGGGTGGTGAACAGGGGGCGCCCCTCTGTGCTATTGGTATCCATGGCAACCACGCTTGGCACCATAGCGCTAACAACTGAGGAGCTACACGGGAAAGGAACGAGAGAGAAGTAAGAATCATTAGCAGTCATTCACAGGGTAGCAATCCGCAAAAAACAAACAAGCATTGAGGAGAATTTGGGGAGCTGGGGTCTCACCTGACGTAGAAGCCGTGGTTGGGGTCAGGTGTGTACTCGGTCCACTTGAGCAGAGCCCTCTCGAACTGCACTGTGACCTTCGTGACGGAGTGGGGGGGCAGCTGCACTAACATCTCCAACAGGTGGGGGCGCTGTCGATCCTTCGAGGGCAGGTAGTGGATATAACCTTGAGACACAGAAACTATATGAACTTCTTTCCTTCTGTTAAAAATGATTTCTTCACCAGCAATGCGTTTCTTAGCTCACATATTTAAATGGCAGTGTGTAAAACAATGCATTCCAGAGCCTGAAGTGGAGGAATCACTTTCCACATGCATACAAGCACTGCCCCACCTAGTGGACAATGAGTACACCGCATCTGAGCAGGAATGCAAAAGCAGAGTGGTCATTGGTCCATACATGTTTAACTCTCCAGCAATATTGGGGTCTACTGGTTCGGACCCCCTCATATCTAAATAATACCCAAATACCACAACGTCGCCCCCTCCCCCTGCCCCGGGCACTCACTCGGCTTGTTCTCTTTCCCCTTGCTCTGCACGGTCAAGGTGTGGATGTAGAGTCGCAGGTACCAGGGCACCGTCTCCATCAGCAGCACAGGGAACGCCCGGAACGGGTGGCTGTTGTAGAGGAGGGTGTTGATCTCGCCCGTCTGCAGCCCGTAGCCGCTCACATAGCGCTCTGTGTGGAGAACGGGCCGCTGCATGTCCACTGGGGGGAGACGAGGCAGACCAAAGGTGAACAAAACTGTATTTGATACTGTTTCACCTATAACGTGGTTCATCAGCCCATATAAATACTGCTCATTCATTCCTTTACTCCTCTAAATATACCGTTCAGAGAGGAGAGAGCGCAATCCTTACCGCTGACCTGCTGCCTCCACTTCAGGAGGATGTTCAGTGAACGCGTGGGGCCGTACGGCTCAGGGGTCAGGAGGTCGTACACCGTGAACGTCCTGCGATCCCCCAGGACCACCGCCTGGGTCTGCAAGGACACCGCAGGGCTCAGATCGAACAGCTCCTCCCCCTGGACGGGAGGACACACAGCACAGTCAGGGACCAGACAACGGGAATACACAGCTCCGTTTTCATCTACTTTATTTGCGTATTTTTTTAATTCTGTGTTTTATCGATTCTTATTAATTTCCTGTTTCCTTCAATTGTTTTCTTTAGATTTTTTAAATTGTTATTTATTATTATTATTATTATTATTATTATTATTATTATTATTATTATTACGTAATATTTTAATACTTCTTGATACTATACTTCTTTCCGTTTTAACCGACATGTATAGCGCTTTGAGATCCTGTGGCATGAAAGGCGCTATATAAATAAAATAAATTGAAACTGTACCTGGGGGTTGTCAGTGACATCCACGTACACTTTGCTGCTGGAGGCCAGGGGACAGGGCTCAGTGAGTGTGCGAGAGAACATCTTGAACAGGGACCACTCTGAGAAGAAACCATTTGAGCATTAGCACCCAGCACACACACACACTGCATCCCGAGGCCACGCATCTTCCTCTGCTTCCAAGTGAATGAACAGATAAAACGACCGCGCTTCGATGGAAACGTACTTTGTGAAAAGCCTGACGTTTGACTTTGTTCTCCACCAGCTTGCTTGCTTGCCCTCACTCACCTCGCTTGCTCTGCCCCGAGGCGTGCAGGTCGAAGACAATGCCCAGGGTCTGGCTCAGCTCCCAGGACGTCTCCCTGCACGCAGAGTCCTGCAGAAACAACCACATTTTACATCACCCTTCTTCATCACAGCAGTCATCCATTCCTTAAGATCAGGTGCAGAGGTCTTCAAAAGACAAGCGACATCCCTGCAACCAGGATGCTTAGAAAGGATCATTTTAAAAGACCATTAAACACCAACAGTAGATTCTACTAAAAATGTAGTGATTTTTCTCTTCGTATTTTAAAAATCATCATCATAACAGTCCTTACATTAGCAGTATACAGCATTTCAGCATAAACATCACCACCATAAGATACAGATGTCGTCACCGGATGCAGAAAGCTTTTCTTCTGGAGTTCATTTTGCAGTTTCCCTTGGCGGTACAGACCATGCGTGACATGATTAAACAGACAGTCCTTACCTTGCAGACAGGGCGGATGTGCACAGCCTGGGAGTGGTAGCTGCTGTGGAAGAGCTTCTCTGACTTGAGCAGCACAGCGAGGCCAGCCTGGGGGAAGAGGCACAGGACAGGGGGTGAGGAGCAGCTTTACACTGCCACACAGAACCCTCCGCACAGCGCAGAGCAGCCCTGCACAATGCAATCCAGTACAGTGCAGTACAGTGCAGAGGAATCCCTACCTGGGATTCACAGGGGAGCAGCTTCTTCCAGGGCGTGAGGTTCTCAGTGCACACGATCTCCCGAGGCAGCACAGCATAGCGCAGGAAACGCTGCTCTGTAACTGAACCCCAGCACAAGAACCCATTAGCAGCTCGTCCTGTACAGAACCTACAGAGCCTCAAGACTGTACAGTCTGAATTTAAAATGCTGCTTTCACACATTACACTTTACGTTCTAACTTCATGCTTTCAAGCTTGTGCAACCCAGTGCTGGTCCTCAGCTCTAATCACTAGGCTCACCTGTACTGTTCCAGCACACGGAATGAAATCAATGGAAAAAAAAAATAAAAATCAGTCCCCCTCTTTACTTCTAAGCGCCTGCCCAATCTCCTGCCTGGGACTCACCGTTCCCGAGGCCCATGGGTTTGAAGGAGGCGCTGGGCTGCACCGTGTTGGTCGAGTCGATGAAGTTGAGAGAGGCGCAGAAGATCCCAGACAGGACGCTGGTCAGCTCCCTCCAGGCACCGTCCACACTGCAGGACAGCAAGGGGGTTCATTCACATACACTGCAGCACAGCAAGGAATTCATTCACACACAGGGCAGCTGTCACTGGCTACAGAACTCGCTGCACCTTGCACTACATGCTATTACTTACTCTGCCACGCTGTCCTGGAACCACACCCAGAGCTCTGCCCCAGGGGGGGCCGACAGGAGCGGCTGGCCCCACTGCGCGGTCCTCCAGAAGCCCTGTGTGAAGGAGATGTGCAGCTCCCGCACAGAGAACTTGGAGATGACCTGGCCCAGGGACTTGGGGAACAGCCTGTAGTGAGACACTGGAACACAGTGGCAGAGTAATAATAAGGTAAAGCAAATCATCCCAGTACTACCAGCTATCTGATGACCTTGAGTGGCATAAGCATTCACTGTGCCCACTTACACAAAGTAGGAATATTATGCGACACAAGAGAAAATGGTAAATGACTGTATATTTCTTTATTAGAACATTTGGATAACTGGATTGAGTGAGGTTTGGATTAAAAGGGAGTTTTTCACTCAATTCTCATCACAAACCCCCATCACACAGTGTGGGCTACCCTAGCACCTTACACGGGACGGGACAACTGCTCCCTCTCCTCTCGTGTGTTACCATGGCAACTGTTACAAGAGCAGAAAAAGAATCTTCATTCTGAAAGTTTAGGTTGGGATAGAGACTAGTTTAAGCATGAATAGCAGAACTGGTATGTTTCTTAATATCAAGTAACACGGCTGAAATACAGGCACACGGACATGACGTTACCTGGGGGGTGTCTCGTTTAATTCTATTAACTAAATGGTTTTTGATTAAATGACCATTTGATTTTATTATATCATGTATTGTGCTCTTATTGTATTACTTGTACTGTAACACTTGAAATGTATTTGCTTACGATTGTAAGTCGCCCTGGATAAGGGCGTCTGCTAAGAAATAAATAATAATAATAATAATAATAATAATAATAATAATAATAAATAATAATCGTGACACACACACAGTATCGCGACCCGCACATGGTGAAGCGTATGGCCTCGTAAGAGTAATGTATGGTTAAACCCCTAGACATTACTTAGCTAATTTCACTAGTATAGTAAATCCTATTACTGAATATTATGTGATCACCTTTTTTTCCCCGGTGCAGGTCTGTATCCCAGCGGGTGCGGAACTGGAAACTGGTGTAAATATCCCCGGACAGCAAGGGTCTGATGACCAGCTCTTCTGCAAAGTGGTCTCGGGGAGTCGGTACGGGCTCGCTCTGCTGCGGTGCATCCTGCAAATCAAATTCTGCTTGAAGATTTTCCAGCTCTTCATCTGCGACGGGCTCCTCGACCCGATCCGATCCCACCTCGATCGACACCCGCCGCCCTGCGGAATCTGCCTGCCCAGTCTCCACCGGGTGCGGAGGAGTCTCGGCCTGCCCAGGTACTGTTTCACTAGCTCCGTCCCCGGTTTTGAAACCTCCTTCTGCATCTGAGAACACAGCATCAGGACTCCCGCCGACGTCCTGTAATTGTTCAGACTCGACCTGGTTCGGTTCTGATTCGGCCGCGAGGATAGCCGTAGCAACTAACACGAACACAGCAACGCCGAGCCGGTGACTTGCCATATTTTTCTCAACCGCTTCCTGTGTTCAGACTTGCAAAACGTTGTAATTCCGCCTACTGCACCCCCTGACCAATTGCATTGAAAAATGAGTTCAAAGAACGTCCAATCAAGATCCGTCTTCAAATATCTGTTTGTTTATTGGTTATTATTACTCAAGAGGCGGGTCAACCAACCAGGGGGGCGTATTTGATTAGTTGAAGCCATAGCAGGTTTACAGTCCGTGTTGCAATTTGACCTCATAGTCTCCCCGCCTGATTCCCCTCTGTCTTGTTTGATATCACTCATTCACATCAGTGTATATGAGGTGTTGCTTCCCTCATGCTGTTTCAGTGTCACTGCTCCCTATGCCCACACACACTCTAACACAGGGTGGTCTGAAACGCACCAAAACTCCCCGGGAACTGCAATGCGTGGCTCAGAACCCTGCAGAGCCGCAGCCTAAACATCACAAGAGCCAGCTTCAGTTCCGTTTGAACTAGCAGTGCAACGTTTGACCCCGCTCTCTACAAAGAGAGCATGTTATTGAAATACAATGAGCAAAAACAAACAACCGGTATACAGGCAGGAAAAGTGGTGAGTTGTTCTTTGTAGGGAAAACGTTTGCTTATATTTGCACTGGTGCAACAGAACAAATAGCAGCCCCATCAGCATTTTTCATGACAGATATTACATTTGAAAGTGAATTTCAAACATGAAATGCTACAGTGTGTAATCATTGCCAGGGAATCATAAAAACTGGGAGTGGAGCTGCCTTGTTGCTGAAAGACTGATGGTAATGTATAGGATTTCTCCCTCTTTCTATGTATTCAAGTTCAGGCCTGTCCTCTCCTGTGCACTGTGCTTTGTATAGTAGGACTCAATATACAGCATCTCATGTCCCCCTGAATCAAAGCAAAGGAAGTGCACACACTGTACTGTACGCAGTGTCTTAGACTGTACAGCAGAAACACACAGACAGTATCATTACATCAATGTCACATTCAACACACTTGTATTGCACTGAATAAAGAAACATCTGTTTATATTAACAAGTTGCAGCTGTATGAATGGAATTGATGATTTTCTGACGACACATGGCGAGGGTTTTGATCAAAATGGCTGCTTTTATTTATCCTACAAAAATTTAAATAAAACAAGGGGGTCATTAATATTATTACTTACTTAACAGACGCCCTTATCCAGAGCAACTTACAATTGTTACAAGATATCACATTATACATTATTTCACATTATACAGACAATACATTATTTTACATACAATTACCCATTTATACAGTTGGGTTTTTACTGGAGCAATCTAGGTAAAGTACCTTGCTCAAGGGTACAACAGCCATGTCCCCTACTGGGGATTGAACCCACAACCCTCCAGTCAAGAGTCCAGAGCCCTAACCACTACTCCACACTGCTGCCCTACTGGCATGTTGCAGCTAGTAATCCCAACAGCTGTGCAATTTAACATGGTAGGGTTCACAGCAGCAATGTACACAAATAACTACAAGTGAAAGGTTAGACTAGATGGTGCATTCTTTATATAACTTCGAACTCCTGATTCTTTGTTTCTGTTTTAGTTTTTTCCCTTTGATTTTATTTTGTGCGTAACGTCCTTTATTTAAGTAGGTCACTGATTACATTTGCACTAAAACATGTGAAACGCATTTCCCCCTGGGATTCACAGCTGGAGGAACAGCACTGGGCACATCAGCAAACATACACACCCTGCCAGCACAGTAATAATAATTACTTTATTATAGAGTGATTAAATGCTTGTCAAAAAAAAGGAGGAAAGGGTACATAAAATATTCATTAAAAACATTGACTGGAATATCGAATATAAAATACACCAGAAACAAAAGCTCTTTGAATTGTCCAGACCCGAGCCCTCTGGATTATTCTGCTTTGAATGTGTTATCGGTTTAATCTTGATGTCATGGAAACCCTCTGTTTTAAAGAACTATGGGGACGTGCCAATATTTTTGGGTAACTGCTGTGTCTCTCTCTCTTCTCTCTCTCTCTCTCTCTCTCTCTCTCTCTCTCTCTCTCTCTCTCTCTCTCTCTCTTTCTCTCTCTCTCTCTCTCTCTCTCTCTCCCTCTTGAAATGTGTACTGCAGCTTGGGCCTCTCTCTACTCTCTCTGCAGTGTCTTCTCTTCAAACAGGAGCAGCACTGTGGATACTCGTGCCCTGGGAAAAATCTCCTCTGCAGCCTAACCCCGCTGCTTCAAGGTCAGCCTTCCTTCTATAATGCAGATTTTGCTCCTTGTTCTTCAAATCAATTTCTGTCATTGCTGGGCACACAGTCCCTACTGAAGGCTGCTCATAAGGACACTCATCAAAGGCTGCATCAGGACAGACATGTATATGTTCTTACTTTATTTAACTTATTTTCTTCTCCAGTCCCAGTTGCAGTTGTGTAGTTGAAGGTGTGTAGCTCTTAAGACACTATTCAAGCCCCGCTCTTCACACTGGACAGTCTCACCAGCACTGACCACTCAACAAAGCAGCACAGATCCTTAAGCCAGGGTGGAAAGTGGAAATAGTCCCATTTAGAAGACGACCAAGGGCACTTTACACTTTACTCTTCCCAGTGCCTGTATGAGCAGAACCACACCTCCAGATGCTCCTCTGGTGTCTTTGGGGAGTTGACTCTAATTGTATTGTGAATTAGGCTTTGATTTATGAAGGGAGCCTGGTTGCGCCGGAACTTGAAAGTCATCCAGACTGGATCCCTTGAAAGCTGGAACCAGACCTAGCCTGCAGCAGGATAATCCATGTATTACATTACCAGAGGGATGGAGACATGTATGCATTGCACAGGGTATCCAGACGCAGTTTAACAAGTTGACATGTTGCTCTCCTTCCACAACGCTGACCTTTAACCTCTGATTGCAGTAGCCAATAGAAGGGCAGTTCTGATGTACCTGGGCCTGTGGTAAACATATTATTTATGTCAATATTAAGAAACCTTTTGCTGAATCCTTCCAGTTCAATAAGTCAGGTCCATCAATCATCTGTTTGACATTTCCCGGGGATACAATGCAGTCAGTTATATTTTGATCACTTTAACTTCAAGCACAAGATGATAAAATGGTCAGGTCAAGCAGAAAAATATATTATCCGGTAATGCTTTCCTGACGGTATTATTCCATTTGAGTTCAGTCAAGCCCTTCAAATATCACTTCAAAGGGATTGCTAAACAGAAACTGAGATTATAAACAGGGTTTCTAACCATTAATCTGGCAAAACATGCATTAAAACATAAAAGTGTTGATACAAAAACATGTTTAGCTGTGGAGCTTATATCGTAGTAGAAATTGCATCGATTGCCACAGTTTAATTAATAACATCAATAACATTAAAAGGGAGGTCTTGTAAGATTTGTATTCTGTTAATGGCTGTTAAACCACACTGCTATTAACTATTAAGCCAATTAGGTTTTATTGCAATTCATGTAAATAAACTGGGTCACTGTGACCCTGTGACTGGGAAAGGAATCGCTGAACTCATAATAAAGTAATCAGCCTCAAACACAATGTCTGCATCAAGACTATTAGAGTGTAAGACTTGAGTTAGGTGATCTCAGCGTGTCCTTGTGACACTGAAATGACCTGTGTGATAACGAGTGGTAATATAATGAACTGATTGTGTTCGTCTGAACAATGCAATTATGAGCACATAACATTAGGGCTTAATGAGTATTTGCACAAGAGTTGTGTTGGCTAATGGGTTTTTTTCTCCCATTGTAAGTGGCTCAGTATAGGTGTGCTTCCACTGAATCCACCCTGGTGTGTTTTTGCAGGCGGGTGTAAATCATGTCATTGGGGTGCCCTATAAACAGAAGGAGGCTTCGCTTCATGAATACAGCAGGCATTGCTTTCATGGAAAAGCAAAATCCTCTTGGGATATAAAAAGCAGCTTGAAGGTTGAAGCTGTGCTATTGACTCACTGTATAGCGGGTCACACATTGTCTTTCAGGCACTGTTTATTTCTATATATACTTTTAAATGCAGGAAGACATCACATCCACTGGCAGAGTGGCAGGCTCTAATTAAAAGCAACAAGAGAAGCAGCACGCAAAAAAAAAACCCTAGTAAAGAAACTAGACACAATAGGCACAGAAAATAATATTTACATTTAAAAGTCAAATATAATCTAATACAAACTGCATCATCAGCATGGTTTACAGTATCAGACGACAACTCAGAAAGCTAACATCACCACTAAAGGGCCCCTAAGCTTCATTCCTGAGCTGGAATCAGAAAGCTAACATCACCACTAAAGGGCCCCTAAGCTTCATTCCTGAGCTGGAATCAGAAAGCTAACATCACCACTAAAGGACTCCTCATCTTCGTTCCTGGGCTGGAATCTATTTTACTAACCTGCTAATTAACAGGAAGATATCCACTGAAGTGTGTTTTGCCTCCCGGAAGGTTTTAAATGTCAGTGGAGATGACTGGGTGAGCTATGTCTTTAATGGCAAACCCAGGATCTCACAGAGAGAGAGAGGGGAATCTATTGTGTAGCGCAGAAACAATTACTGACTGAGAGGAGGCAGGCAAGCTCTCAGGCTTGGAATACTGGAGTGACATTTAGAACAAGCTACAACACAAACCTAGAACTCTTCTTTGAGTTCCGTCTGACCCAAGGGGTTCCACAGCAGTCTATATATAGTTTCACTTTCTCTGGAGCCATTATTTTGTTAAAGGTATTCAAGGATGATTGGTAAACAATGCACCATATGAAACATTACATGTTAAAACTGGGCTCTACCATTCTCCTGGCACATGCATTATTTATCCTTGATGCTCATCTTGATAAATTCAAGGAGAACATGGGAGCGTACTCGGAGGAGCAAGGCGAGCGCTTCCACCAGGATATACTGGACTTTGAACGCCGCTACCAAGGACAGTATAACGAGAACATGATGGGAGACTACATTTGGGGGCTGATTTGTGAAAGTGATTTACAGTATAATCGTAAATCTCGAAAAACTACTCATTTCTAAATCTTTTGTAGTTATTTTTGTATTACTTTAGTATAAATACATGTTAATTTGGATTCATATGTTGTTTTTTTCTGACTTTATGTGAACGAAAAGACACAAATTCGCCCGTTTTCTCATTGGAAATAGGTAAATTTCAAAATATCACTCCTGGTCACAAAAGCAAAGTTTGTGGGGAATAATAGCAATTTTATATACTTCTGAGGCATAAGCAATTAGGAAATAACACTTACTACCCAGGAACCAAAAAAAAAAAAAAATTGTTACACGTTGTAATTAGCGAGCTTGGGAGGCATTTAAACTTGTCATTCATTTCAACCCGTTCAGTTTTTTTTTAAAAGAATGTTTGTCCAGGTCCTAGTCCAATGCATGCATTATTTAGTGAAGATTATTTAGTTGTTTATTTTAAAAAGATACTTAGATCAGATCAATAGCATTTAAGCTATCAATGTTTCACTTATGTCATGTGCCGCCTTTAATTAGAAATTCAATTAGTCCCGTTTGGAAAGTTCACAGTACAATAAAACAACGTGCTCTACAGTATCCTAAAAATAACTTCCTAAAATTGCAAATTGCAGGTTCACAGCAACTGTCTTGGGAACTGCACTGTAAAACCACATTTTTAAGAATTAAACATAAAGCACAGGCTTCAGATCATCGTGTTTATTTTAAAGTGGGCCTATTTGATAATAAACGTCATGAGCAACCAAAAAAAAAAAAGGTTGTCAAAATAAGCCTCGATTGCATATTAAAATCTGCTGCGTGACATTGTATTTTATTATGTAATAGTCTGGTTTACAGTGTGTGTGTGTGTGTGTGTGTGTGTGTGTGTGTGTATAGATAAACATGAGCGTTTTATTTTCCCTGCTCTGGTCGTTTTGTACCAGTACTGCAGGCTACAGACTGTAGTGTTTACTCCTTCTCGCTTTCTCTTAAAACAGTAACTGCCTTGTTCTCAATCAACAGACTCAGCTCTTGAATAAGCATCGCAGTGCCCCGCACACAGCAGACTTACATTACTGCCACGGTGTAACTGCGTGCCTGCTCCCGGCACACCATTCACATATATACCAACATGAATAAATACAAGGGGACATAGACATGTCTTTCTTATTGTCTTCCAATTTAAACAAAGACGACAGTGCGCCCAATGCGATACACAGATAGCGCCATGATCTCCCCAGACAGAAAAGAACAGAAAATACAGCTGCTGTAGGAATTCGTGCAATGAAGACATTACCCTAAATGAAAGGTTTTGTTAGCAAATCTTTAAAAGATAGCAGAACAAAAGTCAACCAAGTCCTGTTCAAAAAGTGTGCATCGTTTTACCAAAGAGTGGCGATTCGTGGTATTTTATTTATCTATTTATTTTTAATAATATGACGGTTAATCCAGGGGTCGCAGATTTAGCGCATTTTAGTGTACATTATGGTTTGACTTTATTAGATTATATTTAATCTACAAGGATTATAACAAGTGTTTATAGGGATTAAAGAATATCCACTGAAAACAATCCTACAGACAGTGTGCACTGGCGACTTCATATATCGTGAATGTATAGAGCGTGGAAGAACCCAAAGATGCCAGGTAAAGCAAGGCAGTCCAGCGAAAAGCAGGCAGATGGATGAGAGCGATGCTACAGCTCAGTGGAAACAAATTGATTAACCTCATACCCCGTGGAGATGTTTGAACAAAGGAAAAAAAAAGGTAGAGCATGCAGCCTTGCGTTTGAGTGCGATCCCTTTCAAAGACGTTTCCCTAAAGTAAAATACTCCTGTCAACTGTGGCCCGTGGAGTCTGCACACCGTCTACCCCACTGGTGAGTCCTGCAGCCGGAGACAATATAGGCTGCTGACGGCTGTCGTTACACAGTTTGAAATCTCATACTGTGCATACACCTGGCCCTTACTATTAGCTATCAGGTATTGTCTATGAAGAATATAATGCTATTTAAGGCATAGCGTTGTACAGCAAACATCGGGAGCTTTGGTTTTGTCTATTGGTTATTGGTCTGTTGTATCCCTCGGCGTTGCAATCGTCTACAGCCTATATTCTCCATTTAAATGCCGCCATCTCCCACTGTATCTAATGTACAACCCCTCCCAATACACTAATATAGCTCCCATCTGCTATATAACCCATCCCCTTTTCTGTCTCCTAAACCCCCAATGAATCACCAAACACTATCTCCAACCATTCCCCGTCTCCTTTCTATCAATGTTCGTCCCCGCCCCCTCCTCTCCTCTCCCTTCCTCTCCTCTCCTGTCGCCCAGCGCAGGGGATTCTGGTAGAATCTATTCCCTTCACACAGATGCTATGTGATCGATTACACATTGAACCGATTTCAGAATTAGATGCATTCGTGGAATTAAGGAGATCCTCGTCTTTTTTTCTTTTCTTTTTACAGAATCTGTTATGGGATTTTGCTGATGTATTATCTGTGTGTGTGTGTGCTTGTTTTTCCATGCATATATTCTCTGTTTAATTTTCATTTCCACGTCATAATGGAGCACACCTGGAGTCGCCAAATCAGAACTCAGGCTTGAGCTTGTACCTTCTTCACATTGGGACATTGGGATTATTCCAAGGTGGGGAACACAGTCCGCACGCGTACACACACGATCGCAGTGTGACTCGCATTGAGGAATTTTCTTCAACCTCCCTGGCTGCTAGTTTGTCTGAAGCTGCTGTTGTCAGACCAAATTAAATCCCCGCTGCCGCTATTTGGTGGTGACCTTGGCTTCACCGATCTGGGTTTCAATATTTAATTCTGCATTCTTGTGGTTCACATCCATGGCATCATCGGATGGAATAGAAAACTGTGTGCTGCAGCGTGGACGATCTCAGAGCGACCCCAACATCCTCACGGAGACTGGCGTTGATCAGGTACAGAACACAGGTAAGAGGCAGCCTCGCTGTGGACTGGAAGCAGCGTGTTTTGTACTGTTACAGCTTTGACTGTTCTTCTAGACCATGTCTATGGGTGGGTCGGGAGGGTGTCACCATTTTAGGGATGCTTGGTACTTTTAATAAGAAACATCTCGATGAAACATAAACGCGAGGTCGTCGGTTTTCATGTATTTATTTACAGCTGAACGAATAAAGGAAGCAATAAACCATCCGAATTTGATATACAAATATAATGTAATATTATGATTTTTCTAAATACATTTTTTTTATATATATAATAATGAAATCATTTCTGTGCTATTGCGGTATTTTGGTTCTTTTATAAAGCGGCTTCTTTGGAGCTGACCACTGCTGAACCTACCCAGACACAGTGATCACACATAGCGCTTAACATTTTTGTCTAAAATGAAAGTGCTCTGATACATACACGAGTTCCTACAGTATATATATCCGTGTACACTACAATGCAGGACACAGCTGGCAAGAAGACCCTAATTGCATTGCTTCCTGGGGATTCCTTAGCGCAAACACTAGGTTTCTCTTTTCTCCCATTGTCCTGGTCTCTCTCCTCAAGCAACATATACATTATATATGTTATTATGTGAGATATATTAGTTCAGTTCTAAATCTTTCAAATATCAAATGCATTTGTGTCTATAGTTTAGCTATCAGCAGTGACCCCTATGTGACATTTTCACTGATAAAATGTGATTTACTCCCCCCCCCCCCCCCCCCCCCACACACACACACATACACACACACACATACACACACTCCCCATTCAGCTTGCTCTGAGTATGGTCTTTGTATGTTTCTGTGTGTGTGCGTGTGTTACACACAAACATAGACAAAGGCAGACACACACACACAGACTATTTCCTATGTTAAGGGATCATGAGCCTTTTATTGTTTTCATTGAAGACACATCTAATTTTAAACACAGTAAGAACTTGTTTTAACCTCTATTCGAGTGTGTGAGTTTGTATACAATATAGTCATTGTTTTACTGATGGTACTACAGAAGACTCCTGTGTGTTTCAGTTTGGGGGTGTTCAGTGCTGCGGGGGGACACTGGTAATTCAACGCCCCTTTGTCCTCGACTACATTTTCAGCATTTCGACAGAACCTTAACACTTTATTAAGAATGTGCCACCAGCAATTCCAAGCAAGCTAAACAGGGGCACAACTTCTCAGCATAAGGTGGCTCCTCTGAAGCAGATGCACAAAACTTCACACCAGTGAAAGGTTCATACCTGTCATTAGGAGACTGGCAATTCATTATCCCATTGTTCCGTTTCAAACTGTTTAGACAGTGCACTCCTCTGAGGTGCAGCATCTGGTTCTATCAGGGACTTGCCTCAACAGCACCAGTAGGTTATTCAGCAAGATACAAAGGAAATGCCTGTGTTTCTCTGTTCCTACTTCCTACTATTAGAAATAGCTTTGGTTTCATGTCCATTACCTAGAGATCAGGAGTGGCATATTAGGAGCACAGCTACTGTCTGTGTTTTAAGAGTCTGTTACTGCTGCTTCTGCAGGTCTGTTTACAGATAGACTATTGCAGGGAGACTGACCGACAGAGCAGGAAGGTGCCAGGTACCAGCAAACAGAACAGCAGCATTTGATCTACCTGTTCTGTTTGAAAGTTGTGCACATCCTCAACCCAACAGCTTTTAGGTAGTAGTAAGGGGAGAGGGGGCATTGGGGACGTTGGTAATCCCGTTAAGAGATTCGATATTGATTTTAAAGCGATGCTTGTCACGTCTTTGATATTAACTAGTCTGTTCCAATTACTGAATTTCTTTTTTTAGTATTGATCTCATGGGATATCCCCACGGGAGATATCCTGATTTAAACACACTGAAATAAAATAAATAATCCTCACTCCACTCTCGATACTGTCCCTATACTTATTACACACTCTAGTATAGTGTTATCGAAGAACAAAGTGGTCTCCACGAGCCCAGTAAGTTTGGATAGAGCGAGTGTTCTGAAAAAGCTTCATCATAGTGCGATGCTAATGAGCTGTAGAGAGACTGATGATCATTTTGCTCTCACAGTTAACTGTTACTATGGTGACTGCAACAGCAGTGGTTAAACCATTCCACCACTGTAGCGAAAGAGAAACCCATCCGTCCCCACAGTGACTGCATCATCTCGTGGGATGAACTAACCCATGGTGCCCACCCCTCGACTATCCACACTGTGAAGATCTCATGCATTTACAAGCAGCATGCCAGTGCTTTATGAATACAGCTTCGACAGTGACAGACGCACCAATCGGAAGACCTGCGTCATCTGCCACTGTATAGATCATGTTGGTTATTTTAGCAAGGATCCTTGAGCTACGTCCTGGTATTAGCTTTGCACTTGTGCAGCAGTTTGTAACTCCTCTCTGCGAGGAAACAAGTCCCAGAATAGCAGAATCACTTCACAGCTGCTGGCTTCATGGCAATGCTCTCTGGCAACCAGGCGTTTGCTCATTAGGATTATGAAACCTGAGAATGGAATGCACATACTTAAAATAGGCTTAGCGAGATGATTCTTCAAAATTACCAGTACGCCACTTGGATTAAGAAAGATGAATTTTCTAAACAATGTGATACTGTAATCAGTCATAATTCCAAAAGCAGGGACCATGTTGTTACTTTTGAAGTAGTTTGCAGATTTGACAGCTCAAACATGGTACCAGTTTAAAGAAGGCACCCTAGTCGTGGTTTTAAATACTGGGGATCCGAGGGAGGAAAATGAGGGTCTCTTCAGTTAAATCCACTAAAACGTGTTCCTCCTAACAGCAACATCCCACTTGTGTGCCACAGCAGGCCCAGTTTTTGTCTGTTTTCTCAACCAGATAAAGGATTTCTCTTCCTTTTAACAGGTGGCTATTCTCCAGTTAGCACTCAATTACCTAATTGGAGAATGGCCACACCTGTGATTGATTGGAGGGACAGAATTAACCCCACCCCTGCCAACCTTACAGTCCCACACACACTATATGCACAAGCAGGGCTTTTTGCTCTGTCACACCTTCCTTTAACAATCATCTCCCAATTGAGGATTAGCCCAGTGGGGTTGGCCACCAGTAACCAGAAACAGAGGCACTGTTTGGGGTTTCAGAGGAAATTGTTCAGACCCTTATTCAGCACTTCCATGTTACAGACAGGCACTGTGAACCTGCTCAGCCAAGGTTATCCTAAGATAAAGGAGCAGAGTTGAAGGACAGCCCCGCTCACTCAAGCCGTTATAGATTCTCTTCTCTGTCATCACGGAGTGCCCAGGCTGTCATGCACTTGTCCTGGGAGACCCTGGCTGCCTCAGCGTGGGCTGCCTGCCTCACCGCCCCTCTGCTGTTCCCTGGAAGGAACCCTGAAGACTCTGTGGCTGCTGCTGATCTCCAAAGGCCCTGCAGCTTTGAGATTGGATTGGGTTGGATTGGATTCTATTGGATTAACCTTCCTCAAAGTTACATCAAAGGGACTCAGACTTTTTTTTATGCTCGCTTTGTAAGGCAAAAACATTCCCCCATCCATTCCAGCTACTGCAAGCGGGCGTCTTGACAGAAGGATTAGGACACTGTATTTAAATCGACAGGGCTCATGTATTATTAATCAGAGGCTATATATAGATCCCGCCCCTTCTCTTTGTGGTGAATATTCAGGACTGTGACTCATTCTGTTCACTCAGTTGCTCAGTTTGCTAACAGAGGCTGGCTGTTTTACCAGCCACGGTTTGCAGAATGGTTGCTGATGTGAACTGGCACATATCAGGGGCATCTCTGTGTCATCTCAACCATAACCATTCCCCAGGCCACAGGCTCGCTACCTATTTCTTCTAAGAAGCCTTTTGGTATAAATCGTTTTTGGAAATGCCGCACGGGATATTTGCATTTCCACCGCTGCAGTTATCTTTCAGAATAATAGCACGGTCTCGGTATTTGGCCCATTGGCTACCAAGTTGCACTACTGTATGTGCCAGGCTCTTCGAATCAAAAGCAAACAGTAACATCTGCAAGTGATTTTAGTGATTTTTCAAAAGGCATTGCTAATCAAGGCATTGATAATGGCTTTACTGAAACACTTTGGTTGATGTTTCTGATATTCTGAAATCATCTTTTTTTTTTCTCAACTCTGAACATGCATCCCACTCCCTTGTCAGATACAGCAGACAGGAGGTGGTGTGGCACAGTGGGTAGAGCTGAGGACTGGGAGCTAGCTGAAACGAGACTTAAATCTCTGCACACGCTCTAATGTACTGAACAGACCCCCTTAATAGTTAATAGAAAAAAACGGAAATCCTTGTACAAAAGATGATATTAAACCTTGTCAGAATTATAGCTAAGAATTGCCATTTAGGAACTGTAAGAATAAGGTATTTTCCCAGCCTAGTAATTGAGAGAGTCCCAGTGAACCACACAGGAGCCGTTGACTCGCTGATCAAAATCAAGCTGTCCTTTACACTATTTGTGTGCATTTATCTGGTATTGTTACCAAAGAAAGCCGATGTGTATCTATTAGTGTTCACTTTGCGTGACAAACGCTTGATAGAAATGTTTTTATGTGCGTTCTGAGCGAGTAGAGGCTTCAGAGATTGCACGTAATGGCACGAAAATGAAATCATCCATTACCGCCGTGCACTGGGTATCTGGAAATTAAGCATGTGATTTTTTTTTTCAATTGAGCAGTACAAGTGGGCCTCTTTCACAGGGTGATCTCAGTCCTCTACAACAGGGATTCACTGTCCTGGGGCTGGGATGGGATCAATCCGCAGGATAGAGGAGCTGTCAGTCACCACTGCGGAGTGTGCTTACACTGCAGTCTACAACTTCATCCTTAACTTGAAAAAACTCAAAGAGAAAACTTCTAAGAGACTAGAGTCAAGTAATCAAACGTTTGTGTCATGGCGTGATGATATGTTTGTCAAACCGCATCCTGTTCCATTTATTGCAACATATAGTGATGTCATGAAACAGACCATTACTGACAAGGGGCCTGTGGATCTATACATCGCAGCACTGTGATGGCTGAACATGAGAGCGCAATAACAGCATGATTCGCATGTCTTTAGTGGGGATTCAGGCAAAAGGTGTAGTAGGCTGATCTCATGTGGTTAGTGGTGCCTCAGAGAATGGCTTTCAGACACTGTGCTGGTGAACGTAGGTTGTAGATTACCAAGTGACAGTAGTTGCCAGCTTGAGCTCCCTGAATGTAAACTGGTAGAAAATACTGCATTATACCCAAGATAGTGTTGGTCTTCATATATACAGCTTGATAGATGAACAATCTGTATTGTGGCAAGGCAGATAAGAATCACATTGTATTGGGGGCTGCAGGAGTCTGGATGGGAGTTAAGGCAACATGTGCAATGTGGTATGAAAATAAAGAGCTAGACTCTGCTGTAGCTGTGTCACAAACCCATAGAAGGTAGTGCCCCTTGCTTTTTTCAGATTTAAAGGATTTTTTCACAAGAACTGCATCATTCGCTAGTGACAGAACCTACCAGCGCAGTTTCCTTCTGCATTGTAAACAACGGTCATAATGACATCAGTGGGCAGTTTCAGCCTTCTTGCAAAGCAGAGAGACAGACAGTGGCTGCCAGCAGGCAGTCTGATGAAGCACAGACTCTACTAGCTGAGCAAACCTAGAGCTGCAGTTGCTGCATTGAAACTGAGTCACTGAGTCACTCATCTCTGTCCTGGCTGTAGAGGTGCTCCCAGCCCCGGGGACAGTGAGGCTTGACTGTGCTCCTTCCTCAGTGAGAAGGGAGAGATGCTGATTTATTGCCTGTAATTAGGTAAAGTGCCTCTGGGTTGGCTCGTGGGAGCAGAGCAACAGTGAAAATAAATCAATCAGTTCCATGACTGGCAAGAATATTTATGCCTTGCCCTTTGCACATTAATATTTCAGCAAAAGAGAGTGAGAGGGATATGGGGGTCTATTCAATTAATCTAAACACCGCCACTATTTAATTCTTTCAAAGAATGCCTTCATGGAACACAACTAAACAAAATATTTAGTTTGTTGTCGACTTTCAACTTGGGTGGAGTTTTGTCTGACTCGATTTAGAAATAGTAAATAAAAATATAGTGAGAGTCAATGAGAAGTCCCCACAAATATAGGAATACGTGCGTGCGTGCGTGCGAGTGTGCGTGCGTGCGTGTGCGTGTGTGCGTGCGTGCATGTGGTGTGCGTGCGTGCGTGCGTGTGCGTGTGCGTGTGTGTGGTGTGTGTGTGCGTGCGTGCGTGCGTGCGTGTGTTGTGTGTGTGCGTGTGTGCGTGCATGTGTGTGTGTGGGGGGGTGAGTTTCGTTAGTGTACTTTTGTCTTCAAAGTAAGCACAGCGTTGGGTTTTTAATAGAAGGAAGTAGAACATTGAGTCCTGTTTTTAATGTTTAAACAGATCGATTGAATAGAGCAATAGGAGATATGGGGAGAACTTACCCTGGGGTTTGTTTAAAAGAGTTCAGTTCAATGCAAGAATCTAGTGTATTATTATATATGCACTTTCTGCCTATCATATTGAAAGGTATTGCACAGAATGCTTGAATGCTGGGTCAGTGTGGAGCAGGGTCACTGTCAGTATGAATAGCCAAGTGTGCACTTGGGTTGTGCAGCATTATTTTCTTCCCCCCTAACCCTAACCCGAACTCCAACCCCAACTCCAGCCCTAATTTACTGACAAGGTATGAATAGACTAGTAGGAAAGATCTTGTGGATGTGGACAGGAGGGCTGTGTCTGAGGCAGGGCAATCCTGCGGTGTTGATCTGTTTTGAACCATCAGAAAATGCACATGAGAACAAGGGGCAGCCCACAAGCTTTAGAGAATGCAGAGTGGGGGAGGGAGAGGAAACAAAGAGGTGTGTGGAGAGAGAGAGAGAGAGAGAGAGAGAGAGAGAGAGAGAGAGAGAGAGAGAGAGAGAGAGAGAGAGAGAGAGAGAGAGAGAGAGAGAGAGAGAGAGAGAGAGAGAGAGAGAGAGAGAGAGAGAGAGAGAGAGAGAGGGTGTGGTAGAAAGGACAAGAGGAGCCATAGAAAGCACTACTCAGTCCTGGCTGTTGGAACAGCTCTCATTTAGATGTATTATTTAAATGGTTAGGTGCCTGAGATTGTAGCTATCAGCACATTCTACTGTCAGCTGAACCTTCTTATCACAGGAGTGTTAATACACTAATACATCATACTTGTGTCTGTAGGTCATTAATTGGTAACATGTCAGGAGCATTTCAGAACAAGACAAGGGTCATTTGAACAAAGATCTGATTCCTCAAGCTTCTGTCACCTAGCCATTGCAGCAATACATACAGGAGAGGGTACTTCCAAAACCCAGGACTGGATTCAGGGCTAGTGCTAGTGTCTAACCTTGAAGTGAGATCAGAGAGAGAAAAGAGAACACGTTATAAAAGAGGGGAGGTGGAGGGGGGACAGGGAGGATCAGAGAGAGAGAGATGAGTGAAGGAAAGATTAGTTATAACTCTGCAGTGCAAAAAAAGGAGGCAGGGGTCAAAATGCTTCAGCATCTTTTCAAATGGGGCTGCCGCTTGCTAGGCACTGCAATGCAATATATTTTACCCAATGAGAACAAACAGGCTTATCCAATAACAACCACTTGAGGGTACATTTAATAGAGTGGCTTGAATACATGTGATCTTTAATAAAGGGCAGTTCTCTATACAGTGAGTCATCCCAAGGCTGATGCATTGACTGCAGAAGGCTTGCATAACAATGGCACGATTGCTGGTGAATAATAATATTGTCAGTCACACTGACCTGCTTATCCTGGAAGGTGCTATAACCACAATATCCCATGCTGTTTCAGTAGTTTAAATAAAACCAGCGTCAGCTTTCTTAGTGTTCAGTCCTCCACATTGGGGGTTCACTCTGCTTTACAGGAGAATGCTGCTCGCCATCTTTAAGAAGCCTATCTCTTCTCACATCCAATAAGGTCCATTGATGTGTTGCTTAATCTGGGTCCCTGGACATTGTTGCACTTCATGTTACAATATTATTGTAGAATACATTGTATTATATGTGCTGCCAATGCATTGTGAAAATGAATATTTTGGGTCTTGTTAGGACACAAAACCTGGACTACAGTATCCCACGGGGACCAGGGTTTGTCAGTCCCGACATGCTGTAGCAGATATTCTCATTGGAGAACAAGAACAACACAAGAACAGCATGAGATTCAGCACCATGGACAGCTACAGGGGGTGGGCAGGCTGGGTGAGCATGATGTCATTCCTCTCCAATCACATCGCAGTGTAGACAGTGCCAGCATTTACACAAGAGCTCCCTGATTGGTCGCAATCACCCAGGTGTTGTTCAACATGAGGGAGAGGGAAACAATGGAGCATGTGATGCAGGCAGCCTAAGGAAAAGCACAGGCAAGGACAGCAGAGCGGCAGATCTGGAGAGGTAGAGCAGCGACTGCAAAGGATAAACCGAGAACAAAATATCTATTTCAAGCAGAAGGAATGCATCATTTTATAAAAATAACATAATGTATTAGAGTGGGTAAAACCTACAATCTATATTATTATTATTATTATTATTATTATTATTATTATTATTATTATTATTATTAATACTCTGTTTTACTGGGTGATAGAAGTCTAGTGGAGAAATTCCAAACTGCAGTCTATTAGCAGTCTTTAGCGACAGTGTTATGTTCAGTACCATGGACAGTTCTATTGTGAGGCAAGCAACATAGAGAAGGACACACAAATACAGTATATATAATTCAGGACCCTGGACAGGTATGCAGCAAACCAGCCTCACAGTGTGTATCAGCAGTGGGGCTGTGCACCTTTTCAAATCAGCCTACATTAAAAGAAGCAAATGTTGCACAAGAGAAGTAATCTGGCCTAACATTTAAAAAAAATAGCACAAGTAGTTTGCACTTCCTCCCAGTCCTCAGCTCTAACCACTACGCCAATAACACTAGTTGGCATTGCATAGTCACTCAAATGACATTGCATAGTCACTGAAGAGAACTTGTGCATATGGCAATACACAAACTGCATCACCTCTACACATACGGTACCACACTCCCTGCCATCTGTTATTCCTTACTTGGTATCATTGCTTTGACTTTCCATGTGCTCCTCATTGATCAGTGTGCCAAACACACCCCTGGTGCTGCTACACCTAATGACTGCTTGCTTTTCTTCTGATGCTGTCCTCATACACTGTTGTATGTGTATTCATAAGGATTGATGGGGATTGAGTGAAGGTAATGGTAGTCCATGATAATGGAAAGGGTTCTCCTGCTGGAAGGGTCACAGAGAGGTGCACCTGTGCATCTCCATTATGCTCAGGACAGTGTTGTGTATTCATGTGCAGGAGTACAGGTAATGCTCACCATGTGTTGCTGAACAGAATAGACCCGTGCTGGTCGTTTCTCAGACTTCAACAAGGTTAAGAAGCACATTAACCCCACCACTGATCAGTTTGCGCAAGGACTGCTATGTGTAAGTATTTTGCAGTATAAGGGGAAATAAATGCAACGGCAAGGGAGCGTAAGGGGTTAACACAGCTCAGACCGGTGATTGCAGTAAAAGGGTGATGCTCTGGATGAGAGTGAGCGCTCAGCGTTTTGCTGATTGCGCTATAAAAAAAAGAGCATGCGCTCCTAGTCAGGGTTATAGAAACCCCATTAGCCCTCCTCACTCTGTGCGGGCTGCGAGCTACCTGGACGCTGTCGTGGTACCTTCTGGCTTTTTCTTGTTAGCGGGAAGCACATGAATACAAGTGCCGCCTTCTAGGACCCTTACAGCGGCTACGGAAAAGGATAGGTGGCGGGAGATGCAAACGAGGAGCGAACGATGAGATTGTTATAGTTGAATTAAAAAGTGAGCGATGTGTGTGTGCTAAAAAAAATAGTTGCCAAGTACTTTTCTATCACAGTAAGTGTATATGTGTTTTTTTAAAGGGGGTGTGTCATGGTGCCTGTTTTTCACTTATACATAATAATATTCTGCTGTGCAATTTAATGGTCTAAACGCGTTTAAGTCGAATGTTTGTATTTTTATTTATTTAATGATCTTGTTAATTCTTGCCTCATGTCTTTTCGAGGAGAAAAAGAGCAGTGCTCACGTTCTTATGTTATATAAAAAAACATTGCTGTTTTTAAAAAAAACACACACACTGAATTTGAATGACAAGCATACTGCGGAGATTTTGGAGTTTCGCAGTTCACACGATTCGCTTCGCGTTGTCAGTCAGTCAGGACGAATCTTAGAGTTTATGTACAGAAAACACGAAGCCAGCAGAACTGCGCTAAACCGACAGCGGTTGCAGGAGGCGTGATCTCGGTTACTGTAGAGTGGCTCTAGCGTGGCTGGATTAGGCTGACTGTATGGCGAGGTCGCATTCACATAGATTGTGAGGCACTGACACCGGCAAGTAAACATTGTACTGTAATATGAATCTCACCAACGTTATTTACCGCCAGCTTTAATGAAATAAAAATAGCAATCATGCAAATACACTCATGCAAATATGTGCCTATTTGCTATTTATGCATGTGTATTTATGTATATATTGTAATTTTAATACATTATGTTACTGTTAATATTGTCATTAGCAATAGCTAAGCAAATTATGTGACCACCCGCATAAACAATGGCATTGTAGAATACACGGTAAATGAAAACATCAAATCGTAAAACATTTTAAAACCAACAGCAACCTGCATGCAGTGGTGATAACTAAAATCCACCTTTGCATGACCCTGTAATTTAAAGGTAGGGCGGAGTTTACTACACCTACTGTTTTTAAAAGCATCGACTAATGCCGTCTTGCATTCTACACACAAGCAGCTCGCTTGGTCCCTTTACCCTTTCTTGGTTCTTCTTACTGTATGACGTCACCTCCGCTCCTCCCAACGTGCTTGCGAGGTCTGGAGCGGTATCCATGGCAACCCCGGCCTTACCCTACCTTGGTGCTGCTGCTGCTGCTGCATTTCAGTCTAGTTCAGCCGTCCCCTGAGTGAAAGTTTACTGGACTAGGCTTCCCAGCCGACGCAGACCTCTAGTTTTTAATAGGAACGCTGCCAGCTGTCTAAAGTCTCTCGCTCTTAAGTTTTTAGCAGCGAGTCTAGGCTGAGTATTGCATTATTTATTTTAATGAGATTAAACCTTTCTCAAGACAAGCATCACGGTTCATTAGGCTATCCCCCTCTAGTCACTGTGACCATTTAAATACTCTGTCTTATTAACAGTTATGTTGTACATGGCACCCTACCCACTGCTATATTACTGGTTAGAGTGGTCAGTATTGAGACTGCCGTTCGTCCACAGCAAGGAGACTAGCATTAGAATAAATACCATCCCATGACCGCGCATGGAGCGGGGCAGATGGGTCTGTATCAGGTACCAGAAAAAGGGAAGTCACACAATTCACTACACACCCCTGTGCAGTCTGACAGTGCTGCTGCTTCTCCACTGACTGCACTGTCACTGCAGTGTGACTGGGCAGCTTGCCTCCTTTAAGCCCCTTGGGCTGGGTTCGATCCTGTGGCCTGGGTATGTGAATGACAGAATCCCCTGCATGTTACTCCCCTGAAGCACCAAGCCTCGGCTGCTCTTCAGGTGCTCAGCACGCCAGACTGCTTGGTTTAAATAAAGGAGGCTGCCAAGTTCAATTTGAACGCATGCACGTCTGGATTGACGGCTCTCCTTAAAGCTGAATGAACTAGCAGTCCCCTGTGGAGACACAGCAGTCTTATAAATGCGTGATGATGTGTTTGTGTGTCTGGAGTCTGCAGAGTGCACGGGATTCCCCAGCCCTGATTCCTACCACAGAACTGAACAGCAGCACCTGAACCTGGCTTAACCCTTCACTGATCCAACTTTAGAGTTCTTTCTTTCTTATGCAGCACTTCTCTTTTTGAGAGTGTGGCAATGTGCTGGTACAAGTCTATGGACATAATATAATTCTCTTAATAAGAAGTGTACAGTTAGTCTCACAATATAAATGTACTGTAGTTCAATGTTCACACATTGGAGGTCCAGAGGTTAAAGAAAAGGGCTTGTAACCAGGAGGTCCCCGGTTCAAATCATGGCTCACTCACTGACTCACTGTGTGACCCTGAGCAAGTCACTTAACCTCCTTGTGCTCCGTCTTTCGGGTGAGACGTCGTTGTAAGTGACTCTGTAGCTGATGCAGAGTTTACTGGCTCTCTGATCGCCAGTACTGAGCTCTCTGGATGACATTAACTGTCTTTACAGACATCCAGTGCTGAGCTCTCTGCCAGCACTGAATTTTAACAATGTAAATACCTGCGTGCTGTGTTGCTGATTGGGGTGTCATCCTAACCTGGTATTTTGTTGTTGCTGTAGATGTGATGGACCAGCAGAGGGCGCTGCACTCTGGCTGCTTGGTGTCGGGGGTGCGGACCCCCCCGATCCGTCGCAACAGCAAGCTGGCCACGCTGGGGCGTATCTTCAAACCCTGGAAATGGAGGAAAAAGAAAAACGACAAGCTGAAGCAGAACTCCACAGGTGAGTATGTCTGAGCGAGGAGTCTGGGGGGGGGGGGGGCTCCCTTCATAGGCTGAGGCTCTGCTCTTTTTTTCTGGTAGTTCCCCGATCCATAAATTAGTATAAAATAGATTTTTTCTTAAATAAATGAATGTGTGACTTGGTGAAATTATTCACAGTGAGATGTTTGGCTTGTGATCTTTAAACCTCAAAGAAAATGTATAAATCTGTGATGTTTTGATGTCTGGTTTGTAAACTCATGATCAAACAAGCACCAGAGCTTATCAGTTTATTTATTAATAATATGTGTGCTTTGGGATGCTGCTGCAGATTCATGAATGGGGTTCTGATCCTTCACACCATGAGTGATTTAACCTCTTAGCTGTCAATCGTTTTTGACATGCTTCTGCGTCCTTCCGCACTCACATGAATGGCATCTTGCGTTGGTTACATCAGTTCTCACACACAGCAGTATGCAGTGAGTCTTGCCTTGCATCAGGAATAGTGCGAGGGCGTGTTCAGTGAATTCACGGCTGCTGTCTGGTGTCTCTTGACAGCGCTGGAGAGGAAGGTGGCTGCACGGCAGAGCCGCGATGAGCTGGTGCGGAAAGGACTGGCGGAGATGATGGAACAAGGTGAGTGGAGCTGGAGGCATGTTTGTATAAACTCCATATATACCTGCATTGCAGAGATCACTCCCTGAGCTCAGTGTGATCCTGTATAAACTCCATATATACCTGCCTTGCAGAGATCACTCCCTGAGCTCAGTGTGATCCTGTATAAACTCCATATATACCTGCCTTGCAGAGATCACTCCCTGAGCTCAGTGTGATCCTGTATAAACTCCATATATACCTGCCTTGCAGAGATCACTCCCTGAGCTCAATGTGATCCTGTATAAACTCCATATATACCTGCCTTGCAGAGATCACTCCCTGAGCTCAGTGTGATCCTGTATAAACTCCATATATACCTGCCTTGCAGAGATCACTCCCTGAGCTCAATGTGATCCTGGGGAAGGATGCAGCAGCTTACATAATTCACAGAAATGTGGCAATAACAAAATCCAGCCAATACCAGCCAGATCAGTTAAGGCTCATAAAGCTTTACTCTTTATAACCGGAGTTTGAACTGGAGGACTGTCTGCAAGATTAATTTTTTTCACCCTTAAAACTCCTGATATTCAAGCGCCCGTCTTGTTAATAAACTTTTGCCATAACGTTTTACATAAAAGAAAATGTACCAAACATACAATCACATTTGACCTTTTGAGTCTTCGATGAGGGATGTGATAAAATCTGAATGCTTTGTTAAAATCACTCATGCCTAACACTCTTATTATCTTTGCTTCACACACAGTGCCAGCTAACGTTAGAACTGTGGTTCCTTTTAAATTCAATTTAAACTCAGCTCACACAATGAAGAAAGAAGGGACTCGCTCTCATCCGAGCAGCACCCAACTCTACCTGCACCCCTTTTGATACCTCCTTCCCCTTGCAGACTCAGACGGGAAGGACCAGGATCTGGCTTGTGGGGTGACCCCCGGAGACCCTGACACTCCCACGCAGGGGTCCTCGGACGCTGAGGAAGAGGAGGAGGAGGAGGAGGGCATGGCCCCCCTGGTCAACCTCAACACTCTGGAGGACATGGGCTCGGATAAGGAGATCACCTCCACAGGTAGAGCACCAGCTGCACGTTCAGCTCATTGCACTGCTTTGACCTTCACAGCTCTGTGAATGTTGGGCTGTATACAACCACCAGAGGGCACCCTATGTTCAATAAAAAACACGGTATAAAAATCCCACAGTACACAGCGGCTGTGTGTAAGGTGTATGTTTACAATAAGAAGCTTCTTCAGTGTTGGGACAATGGTACTGCTGTCCACAAACAGCAGACTTTAGTTGAAATCAAAGCGCAATAGAAAATGCTGCAGTGTAATGCAGGAAATAGTACTGTATGTGTTTGAGGGGTTTCTGATTGAACTGCAGTTTGCATTGCAACTGTAATGTAAGAGGATTTCAATGTGTGAACAGAGCAGCAGTCCAGCAGCAACTTTTACCAGAACCAAAAGACAGCATTCCCATAATATAGCAAACATCATGCATTAGTCATGCAGTGATGTTTGTTTCTGTGGTTTCCAACAGACAGCAAGACTGTGGGGGAGCTGAGCCCCAGCTCTGAGGACGAGCCCTCGCTTCCTCCCCCTGCCGACGACTCCCCTGAGAACCAGGAGGAGGGGGACCCCCCCACAGGACACCCCAGCCCCCCTCCCGCACCTGGTCTGCCTGCCAAACTCCTGAACAAGCTGGGGGGCACGGAAGGTGAGCTGTCCCGAGAGGGATCGTTCCAAAAAGTGTCCTGCTTCAGTATTACAGTTGCCTCTGAATAAGTGCCTGTATTGCAGAGCTGTATTGTGTATGTTGATACATGTATCTTACTGTAACCTAGGTACATGTTTTTGTAACATTATAATGCTGGTATTATTAATAGTCATACCGGTATTTCTACCTCCACTATATCACTATGTGCAGTAATCCCTGTCTCCATGTTCCTTGCCAGGATCCCATTCTGAATCGGCAGGGCAGAATCCGTTATCTCCCATCCTGAGGAATTCCATCCTTCCCAAAGAGCCGGGCTCTGCTGCGATGGGTTCGGAGCAGCAGCCGACAGGCCCCCTGCGAGGGCAGCACGCCACGCCCCCCACAGGTTCCCCTCACATGGGCATCATCCACCCCCCGCTCCCCCCCAGCTGCATCATCGAGGAGCTGCACCGGGCCCTGGCCATCAAGCACCGGCAGGACAGGTGAGCGCTCGCCATGATTTCCAATGCCTTGGACGGCTCCTCCCTCCCTTCTCATCCCCTGCACTCTTATTGCAGTTTCCTCAGGAAGGAGATGAGGCCGTCGCCGAAGAGGAGGTCGGAGGGTCGTCTGTCACGCACCTCCAGCACAGAGAGGGAGCCGGCGGGGGGCGCGGGGGTCCCCGAGAGCAAGCAGGGTGCGGGGAAGGACTCGGACGAGAACAAAGAGAACGTGAGACTGGACGAGCGTCGGACCGACGCCTCCGGGCTGCCCCAGGACCAGGACAGCTGGAACGACTCCATCATCTCGGGTAAGTCTCGCCAGCACAGTCAGGAAATTAACCTTTTAATCACGGGAATGTTATATAGGATGTTTTCGTCTAACTGTGAATGGTGAGTGACAGCAGTCAGCAGTCACTAATGGGCCCCTCCTCTCCCCTCCCCTCCCCTCCTCTCCCCTGTCCTGTCCTCCCCTCTCCTCCTCTCCCCTCCCCCCCTCTCTCCTCTCCCCTCCCCTCCCCTCCCGTCCTCTCCCCTGTCCTCCCCTCTCCTCTCCTCCTCTCCCCTCCTCTCTCCTCCCCCTCTCCTCTCCCCTCCCCTCCCCTCCCCTCCTCTCTCCTCTCCTCTCCTCTCCTCCTCTCCACTCCTCTCTCCTCCCCCCTCTCCTCTCCCCTCCTCCTCCTCTCCTCTCCTCTCCTCCCCTGTCCTCCCCCTCTCTCCTCTCCCCTCCTCCTCCTCTCCTCCTCTCCCCTCCTCTCTCCTCCCCCTCTCCTCTCCCCTCCCCTCCCCTCTCCTCCTCTCCCCTGTCCTCCCCTCTCCTCTCCTCCTCTCCCCTCCCCTCCTCTCTCCTCTCCTCTCCTCTCCTCCTCTCCCCTCCTCTCTCCTCCCCCCTCTCCTCTCCCCTCCTCCCTCCTCCTCTCCTCTCCTCTCCTCCCCTCTCCTCTCAGGCACGCTGCCTCGGAGGATGCACAAGGAGCTGCTGACAGTGAAGCTGCGGAACCGGCCCAGCAAGCAGGAGCTGGAGGATCGCAACATCTTCCCAGTACGCAGCGATGAGGAGCGGCAAGAGATCCGGCAACAGATCGAGCTGAAGCTCTCCAAGTAAGAACCACGCGGGACAAAACACTGGAAAACATGGGATGTTCACTCGTTTCTGCAAAATGTACAACTTGCAAAATAAGCATTATTACTGCTTTGAATTTGTAGAAGTAGAACTGAGCTGCCCTTATGCAATAAATATATAGATTGTTTTTTATGCCGTGAATTAACTGGCCCCAGCAGTCATACTGCTGTTTGATTACGAGGCTCCAGTTGAATTGTATTTCCAGTGGTGGGGTAGGGATGAAATGCTCCAGTTAACCCAGAACATGTGAATAATAATAAAAGAATCTAACACAATCACGCGGTACCCGGAGGGCAGCAGTTGTAAGAAGTGAGATTGTTAGAAAGCTTTACGTTTGAGTGTCCCCTGGAATGCTGTGCATCACACTGTTTAAATCTATTCATGTCTCTCAAAGAGATAATGTTGCTCTTATTCATGGGCACTGATGAAAGCCCCCCTCCTTGGTATTCATTTGTACCAGTCGGCTCATTTCGAGATGGCTCTATAAATAGCACAGCTACGCAGTTCCATTCATTCTCTTGAATTGCATCATTAGCCTCTGGATTTGAAATACATTATAATGGCTGCTTTTCTCACCAGGATAATTCTAATCTCAGTGATTTACTGAACGTGTTATGCAATCTGTTGGAGGAAGAATTCATGTTAGACTCTTTTTTTCGGACTCTTCAGATAGATTTGATGTTCCCTTGACTTGAGATCGTTAAGGCAAATGGTACATGAAGTGGCATTGTATAGTATTCTGTTAAACTGCAATTACAACCTTTTGCCAGCGAGTGGCACTGAATGGTAGGATACAATTCCAGTCTAAGAAATCACAGTTTTAATAATCAATTGATAATCTCCGGTATAAGTCACAAACAAAGTGTGAATTCACAGAATGGGGTGAAATAAATATTGAAAACCAAATCTGGGTCCAGGAGGAGTAATCGTGTACCTCGACAGGCTATGAAGTCTGACGTTCAATGAATTATTAAAAGTCTCCAGAGCAGCGAAGGAGGCGTGTTTCTGTGAGAGGCGTGTGGGCGTGCAGTCAATGGGCTGGCTCTTGCTCTCGCTAGCGCTCTCTCTCTCACTCTGGAAGTCGTTCATGGTGTTATAAGCAGGCTGTCCCACTGGGGCTGTTCTGCATGGTGTCAGGCTGCTCTACCTGTGGAAAGGCTTGTCGGTCACATCCAGCTAATAGAGGGATTAGCAGGCAGTGATGGCTGGGGAATGGCAGGCAGGGTTGGGGAGGAGGGTTTGTGGTTTGGGGTGTGAGTGAGGACTGACGGCACTGGATGGCAAAGAAATTAAGCTAAAGCAAAATAAGACAAACTGGATTGTGGTGCATATATATATATATGTACACACACCTGTATTTGCATATGGTTTTATAAAGATAGAATTAGATGTTGCTGTGTATATTATCTTTGGAGATCCCATTGAAAACAAGGTGCTGCATCTCATGCACAATTAAATGCAGCTGTTAGTTTCTTAAATAATTACACAGGCACAGAAGCAGAAATAAGGTCACGGATAATGTGTAGTCTTAGCTACTGTGTTATACCATGGTGCAACTTACATAAGGTTAAGTGCAAAGCAGAACCAGCTTGTGTAAGTGTGCAAGCTGAATCAATATTGCACGAGGCTGGACCTGCTGGCTGAAGGATGCAGGGCTGTAAGGTGAGAATTGGGATTTCCAGGTTTGAAACTGCATGCACAGAAAGCAGTGCTTGGGACATCCTTCTTCATTTATATAACAAGGTGTGTCTTTGAGGGTGTTGCAGACTCAGTTACTGCTGGAAGGAATGGGAAATGTAGCAGGTTCAAGGGGTGGCAGAGCTGCACAGCCAGTGATTCCTGTTTCATAGCCGTTTGGGCCATTCCAGGGTTTACTGGGAGATGGAAGCATTGCAGAACAGCGTAGTGTTCAGAACACAAGCTCATTAATTACAGCGTCTGTCGCTTGCACTGCACGTCTCCCCGCCACATCGTTTTCAACGTTCTCGGGATTGCTTTCATATTTTGAATTCATGTCTCCTGTGTGAAAAGCAGCTGTTCAGATGCATGTCATTTCCTGTGCTCTACAGCCTTTGTATCTGCTGTACGTTTCCTAATTGCTGATTTCTGATTCCTTATTGTCCAGCAGTGTTGATTAATGATGAGTCAGTTGTTCTATTCTGGGACCATGTGGAGTTGAAGAGCTGAGACCTGGGGAGTTTGGAGTTAGGTGTAGCTGCTCGGGAGGTGAAAGGTCATCTATTTGAAGAGCAGGTCGGCCAGCAGGTGTCTGACCTGCAGTTTGAATCATTTATATGAACGAGGACCCTGCGGATTATTATGGTCTCCATAGCTGCTATTTATATATTTATTAGGTAGGATTTATGAGAATGTAGCCGTCTGTAAATCCAGTTTATCTTTATCCTATGGCTCAAAGCATTTTTTTTTACTTCAAATTGATGTCCTTGAAATATGAATAGAAATTAGGAATGCTTGTGAAAGGCATTACAATACATTCTTATGCATTATTATCTGATCTTGTAAGCCAGCCGGATCAATTTGACCACCTTAAACATCTACTATAGGTCAGCTACACAGTGATCGGGAGAGAGGAGATAATTGAGAAAACTAAGGGGAAATTATAGTTTTCCTCGCAAGTAGTAATGCCTGCAAGATCACCTCTTTGTTTCCTGTTGGCTGATCAGGAAGGATTTACCTTATTTCAGGCAGCCCCAGTCAGCTTGCGATTGCTCACGTCGAATGATTCAGCCCCAGAATGGATGTGAAACAAATCCACATTCTCCCAGCCAGTCAAGCTCGTCTAACCCCTCACAATGCTGTTGTGAAGCTGGAATAAATGAGCACAGATCACCTCAAAGGAATGGCTACTGGCAGAAAAAGGGAGGATTGGCAAACAGCCCTTATCGATGTTTCCAATTTTAGAACTACGATGCTGGCCTTTCTATCTAAAGCTTTCTAGAAATGGCATTTCAGAGGGGACAAGAGCCTGCAGTTGCTAAATATAGCTCCCAGCCCCCGGAATAGCAGCTCCCCCTCCTCCCGGTGAAACACTCGGGTGAACAAAGCGGAGCTTGGAGGAGTCAGGGACTCCACTAGGAATCGTGTAGGAGTGCACTAATTATTCTCTTTAGCATTTTCTTCTGAACAGCCTGTCCTCGCCGCCAGCGCGAGAATCCGTGAGGCATTATACTGGTGCCCACGCATGGCATCTGATGGAGTTATTTTTAACTCTTGCATTCGGAGATGCCAGTGTTTTAGATGTATTCGCATTTTGTCTTAAATGAATACATTCCTTCGGTCTTTCTATGAACAGGTTCTGAATGGCAGCTGGATCAGTCAAATGAAAGCATATATTTTAAGAACAGCCTTACACTATTGATATCTGACTATTCTATTGCTTAAAATTCGATTATATTCTGTTGCTTCAAATGTATTTTCAAGGTCATGGAATGGCAGAAATGACCTTAGCATCATATGCGCACTGATTATGGTATAGCAAACAGTGCAATCTTGCAGAGGATAGCAATGCATAATGTTAGGTGTGTTTCTCTCATTTGTTTATGAAGTAATTGGGTGTGGTGTGGGGTTTCATTTTACTTCTGAGATTTGCTAGATTAAAAATACATGTTTGTCCCAACACTACTTTAAGTGCATAATTATTATTCCATTTAAGCCTCACCTGATATCAATTATGATCTAAAACTTTAAAATCTCACATTATATCTTTAAAAAGCCTGTCTGTCAGCAGAGTTTTGTTGAAACGTTTGTCTGGGTTAGAACAGGCATACTTATTTAATGATAAAATAATCATTTACACCATACAATTAAGCCAGTGCAGGGAGAGGATTCCCAAATGAGTTATATTTTGGGTATAATTAAAAAAAAAAAAAATACATTTAACAGAATGCTTTGAGACCTAGTCATGAAGAAGGAGATGCTGCTTGTTATTCAGAACACATTCCCTAGCTACAGTAGCCTGGTCTGTCTGCTGCCACCTTCATCAAATCTCATTCTTTACAATTTCAACGGCAACGGCGGTTGCTAGGCAACCCCAAATCAATAAAGTTCTTGGAAGTTCTAGCGTGTCTGTGCCGCGGCAGCAGGAAGGATCCTTAATTTCATTTGTTAAAATATTTATGCAGGCAAGTCCAGTGGAGAGATGCAATTTGAATATCTGTGTGTGTGACTGCTTACTTAAACATGGGCTTGTACAATGACATACAGGAAGATTATTTAGGAATGCTTGGGAAAGGGAATACAGTATAGATCAACCAATGATATTAAGAAATAAAAGTGAGCTCAGCGTTGTTATATAAAGTGAAGTACGGGTGGTATATAGAGTATTAACAGGGTCCTTATAAGAACACGGCTAGGTACATGTGGGTGTATTTATTCAATTTAACAGTGGCAGATCGAAATATCAAAACTACCGAGTTGTATTGAATATATAGTCAAATATAAACAGGACGGACTTGTAGCACAGCTGTTTAAACCCTGGATGAGGTGATATTATCGGGTGCAGTTTCCATCAGGAGTCTGAGTAGCATACACAATATTGGCTGCACAATTACCAACAGGCATGTGGCTATCTCTATGTATTTATACAGTTCAATAACTGGATAACTACATTGAATCCTTAGTTTTCCTTATCCCTTATTAGGTGGATATTTGCTGTGCTTTGACAAAGGTATAGCACGGTAACCCTTTATATTGTACGGGCTGCACTGAAGGAACTGAAATAAACATCTGCACAGGCAATATACAGACATCCACATCATAGGACGTATTCATGCACATAGATTTTAAAAAGTAGGCAATTGGCTGTCTCCCTTTTTCTGTCTTTGGAACACATCCAGACCATCACAGTTGTCACAGGTCAATAGATCAATCAGACATTCTTATTTGAAACAGCATGGGCGATGTCAACTGTGTCTGTTTAAAATGACATTTCATAAGGGAGAGCGGTGTGGTGGGATGGAGGAACGCTGCACCATTGAGCAAATTAGCATGGACAGAAGCAGCACCCAAAAGCTTCCCTGAGACCCTTCAGTTAATAGCATTATTATTCCAAAGGAAGGTCCGGAAGTTACAGAGTTAAAATCTTCAGATGAATATTGAAAGCAATTAAACGCCGCCTAGCCCTTGACAGATCTCGGATCTCTGCGTCGACACTTCGGAATTGATTGAGAAGGTGCTATTCTTAGTGTTCCCAGAATAATCTTGGCTCGTGTCAGTCTTTTTTTTTAGGTCATTTGTTTTTAGATATTTATTAGAGAAGTGGAGTTACGTACAGGACGGTCCTTGGAGGTTTACTCTTCAGGTCAAAGGAGTTCTAGTGTGTCTTTCTGAGTTCTTTTATCATACCTTTATGTGTGCATTTAAAACATTGAAGATTTAAAAGAAATTAAAACATGAGTTGAAATCATGTAAGTAATATGCTAAAATACCTGCCTGACTGTTAGCTAGATGTAGCCCTCTGTGCCTCTCTGTGAACCAAACTATCATGGTCCTGCAGCAGTGATACTGAAAGAGACTTTTAGACAAACGCTTTGTCTAGAACTCAGTGAAGGTGAAGAGGATCATTTATTTTAATACATAACATTTCGGTTTTCTTTATAAACAGTAAACAGCGACCTTTATAAATGAAAAGGCAATGGTTTGGGGAGTCACGTGGATCATGTGGCCTTCATGTCAGGAGTGCTCTCGGCAGTCACACTGCTCAGCAGGTGTCCTCACGAGCACCCTGGTCATGTGCAGCTCTGCAGGGGAGAGACCAGGACAGAAAGGCTGTTCCACAGCAGGATCAATGAGCTCCACCACAGGGCTGCTGTGTTAATAATTCAGAGAGTCTGGGACTGGACCGGGCAGGTATCTGATGAATCATTGATGAGGCGCACATGAAAAGCAGGTTCTGTTTATTTTTTGCTTTCTGGAAAGAGAAACTCTTTGTTGTCAGTCTCGGCACACTTGGGGTAGTCGGGGAGGTGAGCTTCTAACCTCTTTGATCTGGGGAAAATAAACTAAATGAAAAATAAAAACATAAGCAAGCTGTACTTGGCATTTCTCTGGTTACTTTGATGGCAAGACTGACATGAGGTGCACATGCACAGAGACACCAGACTGCTATATATATATATAGTTAAAGAGTGTCCGATGGTCAAGGCAGAAACAGTAGGAAAACACAGCCTAGAGGTTGCAGTTGAAACACAGCCAAACACATTATTACACACAAGTGTAGCTTTAACACAACACCTTTTCCTTTCTAGACTTCACTCCACTTCACTCCACTTCACTTCACTTCACTTCACTTCACTTCACTTCACTTCACTTCACTTCTTAATCCAGCTCCCTGGTGATCTCTCATCTAGTGGAGCTGCAAGCTCTCTTTTTATAGTCTGTGGCTGTTCCCAATTGACACCAGTGATCTCGTTTGGGAGCAGCCACATTCTCACATGTTTTTGGCAGTCCCTGCCAACCACCACCAAACGCAACACTTCATTTACACCCAGATTAAAGGTGATTTTTAATGAACAGTGGCAAGAGGCTTCCGACGGCATTGCTGCCTCCCCCCCGAGAGCCTGATCCGACCCGCTGCCCCGTCCGCGTCCCTGCCAGACTGAACCAGCCCATTACTGAGCCGACCGGCTTAGCACAGCACAGCTACCTCCACGCTAATGGTATAAACATGGCCCATGGCACTTACAGCAACGGTGTTGAAGATGTTTAGAACACCTTTTTGGAAACCGTCTTCTCCCCGAATCTTTAGGAACAGGCAGCAAGTGACTGCCTTGGAAATCCTGTGGTAGCTGTGCTTCTCTGAATGCCAGCCGCTCACATTGCATCTAGGAAAGAGAGGTGATTGCTGCAGCGGCTTGGAAGAGAGGAGCATGGAGGGGCTCAGACATGAGAACAACTGTCAAGTGCAATGTAGGAGATCGTAAAGCTACAGCAGATAGCTTCATCTTGAATCGGTGTTGAGATTACCCTCTAATAGGAAGTGAAGCCAGAGCTGCTTGTCTCGTTCCAGGATTCCACCCCTGGGGAGAGGGAGAGGGAGAGGGAGAGGGAGAGGCAGAGGGAGAGGGAGAGGGAGAGGGAGAGGGAGAGGCAGAGGCAGAGGGAGAGGCAGAGGGAGAGGCAGAGGGAGAGGGAGAGGGAGAGGGAGAGGCAGAGGGATAGGGAGAGGCAGAGGCAGAGGGAGAGGCAGAGGGATAGGGAGAGGCAGAGGCAGAGGGAGAGGCAGAGGGATAGGGAGAGGGAGAGGCAGAGAGATAGGGAGAGGGAGAGGGAGAGGGAGAGGCAGAGAGATAGGGAGAGGGAGAGGGAGAGGGAGAGGGAGAGGGAGAGGGAGAGGGAGAGGCAGATACATGAATCTTATCTACAGAGAAGGTCTCCGCCCCTCTGCCTTGCCTCTGCCATCTTAAATTCTGATTATGGCAACGCTATCCTTGCAGCGGCTTTTTAAAAAATCCAAGTATTTAAACAAACATACGACTGTGAGCAGCAGGAATGATACACTTTTGAGGCATTGTATGCAGTGTGTTAGCATTAAATTACTGCACACAGTGGATCCTTTATCAATCACCATAGAAGGGTATAGAGGACGGTGTAAGGATGACGCTGTGGAGGGTAAGTGGGAGGGTAATTGGCACAGGTCTGTGCGGCACAGTGGCTGGGTAGGAGTCCTGCTTAGCTTAATAGCTCTGCAACATTATTTGAAATGAGGATGATAAACATTTTCACCCAAAGGAATGTAATAACAATGAAGTTGAGTTTGTTACTGTCCGCTTACTTTTCCACGATTCAGAGCGGTTCTAAAGACAATGACTTCAGTCACGTACTCTTTTGTTCCCTGGTCTGTGCTTTGGTGCTTGAGTTCAGAAGCTGTTCTTCAGTTCTGGTTGTCAGCTGTGTAATACAGGCTTGATCAGCCTGCGCGTCTTTATGTTCAGAAGCGCCAGCGCTGTCGAAGGACATTTTTTTTCAGCTTTAATCTTGGGAGGACTGCTGAAAAGGGTTAAAAAGTAAAAAACACATTATTTTGATGTGATTTGTCCGGTTTTGTGCAGAGCTAGCTCAGGTGACTTGCGAACAGCTGTGTTAATTTTAGAACTGGGCCACAGTCATTTGCAGCTCACTTGAGGTACAGCAGATGTTGGCCTGAAAACATAATTGGATCAGAATAGCACAGGGTTATTTTTAACTCCGTCGAGCAATATAGAAATCTGCGTCTCGTGTGCGTCGCCACTGGAGCCCCAGCTGCAGCAGAATGTGTGTGATAGAAAAAAACTGTCTCACTCCTCTGACAAAACATTCCAACGAGAAGTCATTATGAACGCCCCCCATACAAATGGAATTGAATTGTCATTTCTTACATTTATTACACCACTAGAATCTGCAAGAAAGGATGTGAATGGATCTCCAATCTCCAGAAGAAGGTTTGGTCGTATTTATGCATTTCAGATTTTTTTTTTGTGTTGCAGATAATCTGCAAAGCCCTCCCCAGTGGTGCCAGCAATATTATTATCCCTGCCCACCTGTAGGGGGCGTAACCCTTGCAGCGAGCACGGTGCTGAGCTGGGCCTGGGGGTTTAATTACTGAGTGGAACAGAGTGAAATGCAGTTTTTGTGCCGGAGGCGCAGTGATGCACACGATGCCTTATTATTTTTACAGTGCTACCGTGATGCTGCTATCTGTCTTACACGCAGATAAAAAAATAAATACAGTGAACTGGTGAAGGGTGCTTGTACAGTGAAGTGTCGTACAAGTCGAATTTACAGTCTCACCGAGAATTATTCAAATTCAAAATGGAATCATGCAATTACGAGGCAGCGCTGTGTGTGCGCAGCTCTTTAATGAGAGAGAGAGAGAGAGAGATACACATACAAGGCAGACCAGAGCACAAGGCATTCCTAAGGCACCCCAAGCTTGCCGGAGTGTAGTCCATCTGTTCTTGGTTCTAATCCAGTCTGGGTTGCTCCCACACAGTCCTCTTTATCCCCTGCCCATGCATGGCAGCAGCTGTGTTTGTGTGGTTCTTCCTTTCTGCCATCTCAACAAACAAAGCCCCCAGCCAGGGGGAACGCTGACTCGAGGTATATGAAACAAGGGCTCTGCTGCATGATGCGTCCCTGTTTGTGTCTTTTCAGAAGCCCTGCTAGTGTCAATATAAGCAATGATTATAAGGAGTAAATACGTGGGCACCTGTGTTGAGCCAACACAATGGGTGCATTCCAGAATGTTTTTAAGGAACAGGGTGGGGGGCAGGAAATGCCAGTGGCGTTCTGCCTACTTGCATTCCAGCATGCTTGTGTTCTGGAATTCCTCTCTGCATTCTGCAGCAGTTAAACAATCCTTCATCCTGAAAGCCTGACACGTTGCACTTCTGACAACAGGCAAAGTCTGGGGAGGGCAACGAATGTAAATATTACAGTGGTACAGTTCTATTCATGATTTAAAAACGTTTTTCTCCAAACAAAGTCATAACAGTTTACATGCACCAGTAGTGTTTGTTGATACCATATTTATAGCCCTGTGTCTATATTTAACTCATTTCCATGAAAAATCAATACACATTTATAGAGAACATAGTGTCTGTGAGGACAGTCCTAAGGGTGTTACATTTTAAAAGAGATTGAAAGAAAGAACACGCCATCACTGTGACTCTGGCATTCTTTATTTGTGATACAATGGTTATAATCCAATGCATGTCTCCTTAAAGTAAGTTTCTAGCATCAGAGACTATATATATATTATTCTGTATGAAAACCTGTTTACACATCTTTCATTGTTTCTATAGAAAACAAAATACATCAAACCTTCAAATAAAATAAAAATGCAATACACTGACGGGGAAGCGCTTCTCTGATTGCAAAGAACACATCGTGCTGTTGAATGCTGCTGTGCTACCCCGTGGGTCTGTTCGTGGATCTTTACTGGCGATACCTCTTGATTTGGAAGAAGCAGCAGTGCTAGAAGGAGATTTGCAAGCAGCGTAGCCTCCCGGGTACAGAACGGAGGTATCAGAGGGCGGGGCAGGGGGGACACGTAGATCAGCCGATTTCACGGATTAATCGTTCTCTTCAGTGACAAGAACAGCGAGCGGCGCCGGGAGCAGCAGTCTGCGGTATACGCACGGGTGCACGTTGTAAAACTGATAAGACGCATTTTTATGTATCCCTAAGAAGATTTCCATTTTCTCCTGCACCTCTCGATATAGATGCGGCGAGATTGCGTTTGTCAAGGAGGCAGAATAGCTGTGCTGAGATAAAATATATATATATATATATATATATATATTTTTGGATTGAGAGAGGCGGTTTGAGACAGACAGATACTCTTTGGATTGAGAGCCGGAGAGGGTGTTGCATTGAGCGGACGAGGTTGTTAGTCGGTGCAGCGTGAAATCGAGATGGGGGAAGCCTCGGTGTAATAGGATCGTCCTGACTGCAGCAGTATTTTCCGCGGAGATGTGAGGGTGCGTGGGAATTTCTCTGGCACCGCCTCTATTATGCACGGAAGAAAAGGAGGCTGGACCACTTGGATCACGACAACCCAGGTTGCGAGGCAGAACTGGCAGCATTTGAATCTTGAGCATCTGCAAGAGGACATAAGGGACTTATGTGATGCGCGCCGTTTTGATAAATTGACCATTTATATTTGTATACATATTTTTATTGTTATTATTATTATTATTATTATTATTATTATTATTATTATTATTATTATTATTATTATTATACATCCTGGAGCGCTGAATCTTTTCCTCGATGTTGGCCGAGTCTGCTGGTCTTGAATTCTTCCTAACGGAGCGCGGAGGGGGAGTGTGCAGCTTGGCTTCTTTTGATACGAGTCTCGCCTGTTATCGCCCCTCTCGCCGGGGATCTGAGGAGTTAGGAGAGCGCTGGAAAAGGACTGTGATTTTCCCAGATCCACACCATGGTACAAAACGTGATTTTGGTGTTTTTTCGCAGGAGGCTAAGCCAGCGGCCGGCAGTGGAGGAACTGGAAAGCCGGAATATCCTAAAACGTAAGTGTCGTCCCCCCCCCCCCCCCCCACCTTTTCACCACTTCTGCACACACCTGTTCACATATCATACAGTGTCTTTTTGTGTAAATACTGTATTTCTACACAATGATATGCAGGGGATATCTATTTTAAAACACGTCAGACAAAAACATGCATTCATCTTTACAGATGTGTGACATAACGTATTCTTCAATATATACTACTACTACTACTACTACTACTACTAATAATAATAATAATAATAATAATAATAATAATAATAATAATATAATTGATTTGTAGCTGTATTAATGCGCATTCAGGTTCGGTATACCTGTGTTTGTTTTTTATACCAGGTTTGCGTGCATAGCATACTGCTTCGATCATGTTATTATGGCTGACTCTAAATAATTCATCGAGTTACAGTGCTTTATTTTACCAGAATAAAACACACACGCACACACACACACACACACACACACACAAACACACACACACACACACACACACATACACACACACACACGTCACCTTGTTATGAATAATTGGTAGTGGTCATTAAGTCATTAAGGATACCATTTCCACCAGATCAGACACCGATGGTAGGCTACAGTCGGTGTTGGTTCGGGATTGCCTCGGATACTGTGCACTGTGATTTTTTTTTTTTTTTAAATACCTTATTAAAGGTATCCTCCATAATCACGAGTTTAGTTATTAATCGTCATTTGCAGACAGTATCGTTGGCGAGCTGTGCACACAGCGCAGTTAGGTGTGCACTGTGTCCCGTTGACACCGGCAAGAGAATACCGCAGTAGAAGGAAGCCGCGGTGTATTATTAGCAAGCGACTCCACGCATCCCAGTCAGCTGTCTGCGCAGCACGAGAGAAGGGTATCCCTCTCAAAGCTATATTAACACCGCCTCAGAAACCACCAAAAAAAAAACACGCGACAGTGCCTGACACTAAACCCCCAAAAGACAAAGAATAGGAAAGGTTCTTTTTATACAAATAAATGCATTTTTCCACTTATCCTTAAAAAAAAAACAAAAAAAAAACAGTAGGCCAATTCATTGTATCCACCTGTTTATTGAATTTTGTCACAGATTTTTTTGACAGCTACAGATATAACTCAAATGTAAATACGTTTTATTTTTGTTGTTAATATGGGTGATGCTTTAAAGCAAACCCTATGTCATATTAGTGTGAAACCCTGAAAGCACACCGCTGCGTTTACTCTAGCCTTGAAAGCGCTACCTTGAGCAGGGGAAACAATGGCTCAAGAATAACTCATTTTACTGACACCGTTGGGCCTTTAATGAAAAGGGCGAGCAATAAAACATAACAGCAGCTTGGGCTTGCGAGGGACTTGGGGGAGTATTCAGTTTCAGGTATTGATTTGCACAGTGCATTTGAATTTCAGATTGCCTAAGTGCACAGATAGCCTTACTGTAGCGCCTTCTCACCCCCACACGGAGGCCAAGCATTTCATTGGGGGATTGACTGGAGTGCAGGGTACCAGCTGCTCTCTGGAAACAGCAACGCCAGCGTTTACAGTACATGCTTGATTTAGGGCTCAAACACCAGTTTTGAATGATCATTTCAGCTGCGCTGTATCTAGCTCTACATGGTTTGTGCTGATGGGTTGTTGTGATGTATAACAGTCCTCCCTGATCCTGCATTGCTTGATGGACTTGAAGATCGAGAGCCCCCCCCCTTCTCCTCTCTCTGGGAGGGGCAAGAGGGCAGAGGTGCCCTCTCTCACTTACTCCTCAACGGTGTGCCGGTTGCTTAATAGCAGCTTTCCTTTCAGGAACACTGTGTTCTGCACATCAGGCACGGTCCTCTGTCTGTCAAAGATCCTCCAGCAGCCGGCACACGCACCCATTTATATTCATAGCCCTCCCCCTCTGGAGGATGCAACGGGACACTTAAATGACTCTGCTGAGAAGGTGGGGCGGAGGATTGGACCTTGAGCTGGGAATGACAACAGCAGCAACAGTGCTGTGTAATTAGAAGCAGAAACATTACCGTTAAAAATGATCTGAATTCCTGATCAAGGTTCATTTTTTGACCTTGGTTGTGTATTGCAAATCTGAATGTAGCGTACACTGCTGGCTGCATTCGTTCACTGTGCATGACCTTGTGGGCTGCATTACTGTTTCCATTCTCAGAAAGCTCATGCTGTTTATTTGAGGAGTGTTTTTTATTCACTCCTAGATGCAGTGTATTACCGCTCTCTCTCTTTTAGAGGCTCAAAGATGTTATTCAAAACAAGCATTACGTTGCAGAGCGAATGGAAAAGCCCCTGTGCACGTGCACTGTGCTGCGCAGGGTGTCAGTAAAGTCACATGACAAGTTAAACCCTCCGGTAGGGAAGCATGTCTGTGCTGCTGTTACTGAGCAGCTGCTGCAAACATGGCATGTTATATTGTTGCAGAGGGCTGCCAGATCCACTTGTGTCTGTGTCCTGTGACTTCATTTACACCGTGTAAGCCGTGAAAAAGTTTTAAATGAAGCCTTTCAAATGTATCGTCCTCCTCCCTCCCACACTAACAACCGCTGGCAGTTGTCTTTGTAAATTCCCCAGGTTTGGTGACGCGTCTGACAGTTCTGGTTCTACTTATAGAAATAGAAAGCCCATTATCTCCGTATGCAAATAGGAGACAAAAAGCGATCCCGTGTAACTTAATGAATCGGAGTCCTATTAACTCTTTATGTGTCAGCTTTCCAGTCTCTAGACTGAATGCAATTAAAACAGAGAACACTGTGATGTGTAAAATGTTTTAGAGAACGATACGTGTGTCACCAGAGGCTGCCATTAAAACATAATAATAATAATAATAATAATAATAATAATAATAATAATAATAATAATAATAATTAGGTAGCACATTGAACTCCATTAAAGTCCAGATTACATCAGATTGCCTTTCTCGAAGTTGTTGTATTAAATCTTACTTGTAGGGAGATTTAAAGAGACCTTTTCTAGACATTTCTACACATCCACACAATGTTTTCACTCATTCATCCATGAATCATTACCCCAACGAAATGAGAGGCATTCCACCGGGTTGTATTATTTTATATATATATATATATATATATATATATATATATATATATATATATATATATATATGTATATATATATATATATATATATATATATATATATATATATATATATATATATATATATATCATTTAAAACATGCATACAGACGCCCGATGCAGTCATGGGTAATTCAGTGCATCGAACATGAAAGGGAATGATCTTGTCAAATGATTTTCTCACATGATTTAATTCGAAATACTAACCTTTGATTTCCATTTGTGTCACACAGAGAGGAACGACCAGATAGAACAGGAGGAGAGGAGAGAAATCAAACAGAGGCTGAACAGAAAGGTATGTGAAACTTGATCTAACCCTTGATCTGTGTGCTGGGGTGCATGTCCAGTGAGTGTCGAGTAATGCAGGACGTTTTGTGATCAGCACAAACAGCTCAACAACAAACGTCACACGTTTTTTAAATTTCTTTCTTTTTTTTTTTTTACCAATCGTATTCACAAAGACAAACGATGACTCGAATCTCGTATGGAAATTGAGGAAGCAGAAATGCACCAGCAGTCTTGGTGCAGCCCAGCCGAGAGGCCAGGCGTGTAATTAACAAAACAGCTGCTCATTCACATTTTATTGGTTATTTTTTTGCAGATTATAAATAAAATGTTCATGAGGCAGCGTTTTTTAAATCTGTCCTCACACCGACGCCCCTGTTAGCACCAGGTGTTTCGTCCTGCTATTGTTGAAACAAATCACTTTCCGAGTCCTGAGTCAGGGATAAAATACATGTTGCGTTGAAAGCATGGCCCCTTCCCTTCGCCACCCAGCAGCGCTGCGTGCTGTTTCCAGATGGGCTTGTATTGCTGCCAGTGCCCACCTTCACTCCAGCCAGAATGATATCAGGCTGTGCTTTAATTCTTAAAATATGAGGTGTTTTTTTCATAAAATTAGCAAAAGTCTATTTGTACAAAATTACCAGTGGCTGTTTTAAATGGTGACAAATACAAAGTACTTTTCTACAGCTAAATTTAGACGACAGTATTTTTGCACATTAATTGTTTAGAGTACAAAGAAATCCTCTGAAGGTTGTCTTGAAGCACTAGGTTGCGTTGCAGGGGTGTTGTACATCTCAGTTTGCAGCAGAGCTCTGCCCTGCTGTGCTCTGCTGTGCCCTGCTCTGCTCTGCTGTGCTTTAGCCTGCTGTGCTCTGCTGTGCCCTGCTGTGCTCTGCTCTGCTGTGCTCTGCTCTACCCTGCTGTGCTCTGCTGTGCCCTGCTGTGCTCTGCTCTGCTGTGCTCTGCCCTGCTGTGCTCTGCCCTGCTGTTCTCTGCCCTGTTCTGATCTGCTCTGCTCTACCCTGTTCTGATCTGTGTGTTGCCCTTCTTGTATTTCAGCTCAACCAGCGGCCCACAGTTGATGAGCTGCGGGATCGGAAAATCCTCATCCGCTTTAGCGATTACGTGGAGGTGGCCAAAGCCCAGGATTACGACAGGCGGGCGGACAAGCCCTGGACGCGGCTCTCTGCAGCAGACAAGGTATCTATGACAGATCAGGGAGCAAGCCTTTAATCCCGTGGGCTCTTTTTTTGATGCTCTTATTATTAATTGGCTGAGATGTATTCCTTCACTTTGGAAAATGTACAGCACTATAGAGCAGGCTTATTTTACATGTTGGTATTCACCTATGAAGAGTCCTCAGATGTCCATTGGTAGTGTAGTCCTGCTTTACTGGACAGGTGAATGAAACCTGCTTAATATTTCCTATACATTTTAATTACACATTAGTAAAACATACTGGGAGAAGCATGGCTGCAGGTCTAGCTGCAGTGGTTGCCAGTTTATGTCTTAGATAGTAATGACATGCAGGAGTAATTTAATGTATAGGAAGCAAGCTTTTCTGTCACTTCTTTTAATGTCCAATCCTCTTCACAAACACCTAATTAATCCCTGTGCCTGTCTGGTGTGGCGCCAACCCTGTAGATAAAAGTGTCCTGTCTGTTCCTGTCCTTTCCCTGGCACTGAATCCTTCACTGCCTGTCACATTTCCCTTGTTGATCGTTCCAATTTCTTTTTTTTCCGTCAAGCCCCAGTATTGACAGTTCTGACCGCGTTGTGGTTTTATTTGTTGCAGGCAGCGATAAGGAAAGAGCTGAACGAGTACAAAAGCAACGAGATGCAAGTGCACGCATCGAGCAAACACTTGACAAGGTCAGTATGGGCAGCTCTGCTTCAGCTGCGGGCTGCTATTTTAAGCAGCACGGGCAGCCAGTGGCACAACAATATAGTGCTGAGCCAGACTTAGCAGGGCTCTCTGTCCCCTGGGGCCCGAGACTTGCACACACTGGAAAACGCTGTCAAAAATAACTAATGCAGTTCCCGATTTAGCCCGTTCTCCTAATTCTCTTGTTTCTGTCTGGTCACATGACAGAATCAAACGTACTGTAAAGGACAGAGCCCTCAGTTATTCATCCCTTTGGGGTTTGCTTGCTATGTAAATAATGAGTTCTCTGGCTGGCATTCAACTGGCCCAACACAGGTTATTCATGACGTCCCTTTTCAGTTATTTCAGGTGGCAGACACTAAATCATAGCAGTTAATTAACAAAGAGACTTCTATTCCTGCCCCTTGCTACACTAATCTCCACAGGGAGAGCTCTGTATGCTGAATGTCGATAGGGCTACCCTTCCAGGGGAGAGCATCACAGGTGCTGTCGAAACCCTTTCTACTATTCTAGATACATTCTCAATCTGGCAATACATGTCAACATTGTATCAACGTTTGTATCCTGTGTTGACAGTTTGTCGCAAATAATCATAGAATTTCAACAGTTCACTTAGTTTGAAAATGTCAAGTTTGTGCCAAAGCGATGACAGCCCTGCCAACAGCACCAACGCCAGCATTATGCAACTTTAGGATGTCCTGTTAGATCATTTTATTTTTTGTTCATTTTACTTGCACTTTAGATTGCTGCACCAGTATTTTACAAGTTGGTTTTTTTTTGAGTAACATACCACAGCATATTTTTGCAGGATAGGTTTTTGTTGGTTGTTAAAGTGGACTTCTGCTTATATGAAGCTTGCTGATAAACAAGAAACTATATTTTAAATTCATTTTGTTCTTCTTGTTTCAGGTTTCACAGACCGTAGAAAGAGTTCTTCTATGAAGAATCTTCCTAAACCCGGTTCTGTTAATGAAGACCTTGAAAGGATTCTTCCAATGTCCCTAGCCAGATACCCTGGTATCCTTTCTGACATTTGGGTGCTCTGAACCTTGGGGGCCATGCCTCTTCACTGGGCACTGCTGGTGGGCGTGGCGTGGCGCAGCTCACACAGGGGACACCAACAGTTCAGCAAGACATCTCCGATGATGTTCAAGAGAGGGGAAGAGAATGGAGATACATTTGCTGTTTATTTCCAAGGCTCTATACAGACTGTTTGAAGGCAGCCTATCGATACAAAGGGGGGAGTTGTGCATGTGACCATCTTAACCTTTCCTACACCACATTACCAGTCACAACTCGTGGATTGTGGGCTCACTGATCTAGAGCAAATGTGTAAATATCAATCTAATGAGAATCCATGTCTTATCACAAAAAATATCCCTTTGTAAGCACTATTTATTGTCTGCACAATACAAGTTTTTTTAAAAAACAAAACGTTTTTTTTTCCTTTTAGAAGAATAATTATCAAAGAAGTAGGTTAGATCTACTTGTTGCTGGTGGGTTAAACTGTGGACCCCAGACCTTGGTCTCTAGAGTACTGTAACAGCTGTGCTCCTGAAATGTGGTGTATGTGTGTGTGTGGTTGTGTGTTTAATCACTACTTTGTGCTTCAGTCCTATAGGGATGTTACTTTGTTACATGTAGGAGACCGTATGGAAAGAGCTATCCTGCAGTAGGGAAATAAAGGGCAGGGTATGGGCTTTACTGATTGCCAGGGTCTGTCATCTCTGCTTTACAACTTTAGGTGCTGCAAGTATACTAGCAGCAATCAGTAGCACAGTAAATAAGACTTCAAATGTGTGCACTAAACTGAACCCTTTCAGGTGGGACGCTCTACCAGTTCCTCCTGCTGTGCCAGCTGCCTTATGTAACTTTTCACTGTCTCCGACACACCAGCAGCAAAATCAAGCAGCTTTTTCCCTGTTCAAGGTGTGGGTGGCACAGCAGGAAGGACCTTCCTCTTCAGAGCAAGGAAGGAATAGAATATTCTGCCTAGAGATAGCCTACATATATACAGTGATGCCCCAGTCAGTCATTGATGATGGCATATGGGGGAGTAACAGCACATCCAGATAGCTGGGGCATACCTCCATCTGCTGACAGCACTGTGTGTGGGCAGCACACTGTCAGAAGTGCCATAGTTTACATGTCAAGAGATATTTGCTTTGGCAAAAAAACGCAGTGTTAAATGTGGAAATGAGCATGCCGTGCTCAAAGAGCTAACCCGTATCTATTATCAGTTTATGGTATATAAAAAAGGGAAATAGAAAATAATTTCTAAATTGTACGAAACCTTTATTACAGTTAAACACAAAATGTAATTAAAATATTACAATATTTCAAACAATTTAATCCTAACATTTATTGGAAATCATTCCATTTTCTGTGGTAAAATCTTTTTTTAGTTAAAATGTATATTTAACATTAGCTTTATTTATGTTTTTAGTGCAGTTATTAGAACACCCTTCTACTGGTAATATATTAGTAATTTTGCATTAGAATTGTCTATCAGTGTGGAACGATTTGCAATGTGTATGAGAAGATGCATGGTATTCAAAAAATGCTCTGTTGGTGTCTTAATGCAAAATGTAAGAAATGAGTGACCAAAGACACACAACAATTTCTTGACAGCTGGGTCTCCTCATTTGTGTAAATGCAGAACACAAAAACTGAAACTCGAAGAAGAGAAAGAAACAACTATATAAGTCTGCTGTTCACAAAATGTCGAGCCGGCGCTCAACTTAGAATTTCCTGCCTTCGGGCAGAAACAGTGATTGCAGTCCTCTGCGAACACCAAGCAGCTCCTCTTCTTGCTTTAGATTAAAGGACATCAAATGCATTTGTTACTGAAATGAGAGCCTTAGGCAGGGAAGGGCAGCCAAGAAAACAGTTAGATAACAGGACAAAATGGGGTCATCTGTGCTTAGGAGCCAGCAATTCTGTGTGGTAAACATTGCACTGACTTTTTATATAAGAACCCAGTCATGCTGTTCACAAAGAATTTCAGACAATCACACCCACCATTTCCTTGAGAAACCTCTCCTGAACTGTATTCATGTCCTTCCTCATCAAATGCATCTAGGACAAAATAACAGATTATATGAATGCATTGCAGAGCAGTGTATCGTGGAGTTTTGCATTAAGTGAAGGTCTGCAAGAGATTATTCCAGACATTTCAAATACCTACATTTCCTACCCAGTGCCACAACACTGAGACGTGGCTTCACTGAAAACAAGCAAGGGCTTTCCCGTCCAAATATATTCAGTAATAACCGCTATTCTGATATTCTGCAGCCCGTCTCTCCCTCAGTGACTATAATGGGGGAGCTGTAATTAGCTGTACACATGATCTGCATTTCAATTCCATCTAATTGATGTTTGATAAAAAAAAAAAAAAAATCCCTTTTTATGTGTGCTCTGAAACCAGCTATGGGACTTGGACATGCAGTGCCTAGAGCAAACTCATTAAAAATGTTCAGTTGGCGTAGTCCTTAATAATATATTCAGCGCTTCTGTTTACTGTTTCAAAGATCCTGTTGTCAGCAAAATAAAAGTTCCCCAAATACTGGTGCCCTTTTAAAACTCATGGTCAAGAATGAATGTACTGTAACAGTTCATGTCTCTTTCTTCACTGTCCCGACTATAGACCTGTAAGCAGGAGTCCGGAAAACAGACTTCTGGAGCTACAAATTGTAAAACTGAAAAGCATATAAAATGTAAAAAGTGCAAGAGTGTGGGAAGGGTTGCAAACAAACAGTTCTCAAACAGACAGATTGTGATACATTTTAATATTCATAATTCAGAAGTCAACATTGGTTTTTGAGCTGCCGTTTCAATTCAAAACTTTCTTAATGTGCGATTTAAAATACTTCCCAAAATCACTGAAGAAGGATTAAAACAGCTTCTGTAGTGTGTGTGTGTCAGTCTGTTTAGGAAGTACAACATTATAGTACATGGCATGTATTATAATCTATTCCCAAAACATACCTCAGAGGTGAAGATTCTCCCCTCATACTCAAGACTGTGACGTACATTCTTTTCAAAGGAAGTCTTGAGGTGATGAATTCTGCAGGAAAAAAAGATGTGGAAATCTGTGATAGACAGCCAATCGCAACAAATTGCATATTGCTGTTTTTTATTTATAACCTGCTATGTGGCATAATGGTAACACTGATCAAGCCAATACTCATATAACTTAATAAACTGAAAACTTGGGTGATAACCAGCATAGCTCCTTTGATTCTGTTCTCTATGGAGAACCTGTAATACCACTTTTTCACCCCGGGCACAAAGAAACCCGTATGGTGACAGTCACATTGAACTGGCCATGAGAAATAATGTACATTAAAAAGGTCCTCAGCTGAGCCCCTTGCTATTATATAAGTGATCCTCTTTTGGTTCTGTTACCCAGTTATAAAACAGAACTAATTTAGGGAAACAGACTCTGCTTGCATGGGCAGGGAATCCTGACCTTGAGCCCACTGCATCTTTCAGCCCAGCTGTAGCTGCTAACCCCGGAGCATTAGAACACTGGTCTTAATAAGAAATACCACTCACCTCCTTTGTTCTTTCTCCTGATAAGAAGTCAATTCTTGAGTCTGCTTTTTCCAAAAGTTCTATTGAGAAGGAACGCATGCATTACTTTATTTCTGTCTGTAAGGCACCTATTCAAACAATGCTACTTCGTTTTGTCTATATACATCTATTGTATATACAAATGTATTCTGCCTCCCAATTGAGCTGCCAATTCGTTTTATTTTCAAGTCCAGAATGTTAAATTATCAAATGGACAGAATACTCACACTGCTACACATGACCATTTATCATGTTTTGCCAAAAAAAAAAAAAAATTGAAAAAATGGTAACCTACAGTGAGTTCTTTTTCCATGTTTTTCAAGGTCGAAGTGTCCTTTTCAAAGTCGTTTAGCTCATCCATGATCTCACCCATGAAGCTCTCCAGTTTCTGCACCCTGTGGAGAGGGAAAGAGGGACAGAAGAAAGGTAAGAGAGAGGCGTTCCTTCCAGCATCCCCTGCATTATCACAGAGTCCCCAGAACACCATGACACTGACCTGCACTCCCGAACCTGCACGCTCACAGAGGAGAGGTGCTGCTGCACGGACTGCAGTGACTGCTTGGTGTAATACTCCATCTTCCTGGAGCGATTCTGAAAACAAACACACTTTCACATAAATACGAGACAGGAATTCAAGAAATAAGTAAACATCAATCATAAATGCATATTGTTAACTTTTCTAAAACGGTAGTCTTTTATTCACGTGAAAAGCAATAATGTTACTGTGGTAGCAGGGCTACCCAGAGAATGAGATATACAAACTAACAGGTATAAACTCTGCAGGCCCTATTTATAAGAGAAATGCAAAAACAATTAAATAAATTAATAATAATTGTGTAAAACTATCAAGAAACAACTTAGTTACATACAGGACAGAACAGTTAACCCATTGCTCAAATGTTTTTGCTAGTTTTAAAGTATGCCAATTACTGCATCCTTAAAAAAAATGAAAAG